>NC_088801.1:23614823-23625713 GCF_011386835.1 Chrysemys picta bellii | reverse complement strand
CCCCCAGCACGGCAAGTCTTTGTGTGTGTGTGGATGGGTTCCTTTTGGGGAAATATTTGGGTTCCCTTTGGCGCCCTGCATTTAAATGGGATATACCAATTGCCACATTGTTGCTCGTGTTTGGTTGTTACATAGAGTCTGCGTGCTGCTGAATCAGGGAGTCGAGTCCATGCGAACTGCCATCTGATCCACTCTTATCAATGAAGCAGCAGATCATGGCGGATGGCCCCAGGTGTAAGAGGCGAAAAACAAGCCAATCCAAGAAGGAAAAAACGGTAAGAAAACCCTGAATCAAACTTTTCCCTTTCGACTCCACTAGAGAGATAGAGGGGGAGAGGAGAAAATACCACCCAGCAGCAACCGCAGCAGCCCGGGGTTTGCTGGCGATCGCTTTCTATGTGGCGGAGGAGAGATCCGCCTGTTGTATATTTCTGGAGGGGAGAGAGAGTTCAAGGGAGTCCCCAGGGAAAGTGAGTGTCAAAGAAGCCGGAGGATCCCAGCCCTTCTCCCCGGGCGCAGTCCCAGTCTACCCGAGCGCTCCGTATCCCCCCTTACCCCCCTCCCCCCGGACGCCTTTGGAGAAGTCCGATCAAGTGGGCAGAGTCCCAGATCTTGGGCTTCTGTAGTTTGAGTTCTGCAGAATCACTGGGCGGTTTGGAAGGAAAAGCTAGAGACTGAGCGAGAGCCCCAGGAAGACTGTGTGGCTTAGGAAGGCTGAAAGTTTCTTGCCTGGGTCCCTGCTCTATCTAACGGTCCTGGGCTCTGTGTCTCTTGCGCCTGGCTTCTCACAACCCCCCAGGACCCGCTGGAGTCTCTCTCTCTCTCTCCTGCTTTTTTTTCCCTTTGACCGCTGCCTGCAGTGGCAGAATTACTTCCCAGACATGTAAGTCTCACACAGACCAAAGCCACTTTCCGGCCAGTTTTCATGTTGGCAGAACCACTTAAGACATGGACTCTAGTGTCAGGGGGAAGAGAGAGACGAGAGGGGGCGGAGAGATATTTTCAATAGTTCCATTAAGGGGGGGGGACCACGGAAAAAAACATATTCCCTGGGAAAAAAGGCACCGTGAGAATCCTGAGCCACACTGGCAGGGAGTTCTTTACTTTTTAAAAATTGTTATAGACTCGAAAATGAAACTTCCTTCTCCTTAATCATTAAAAGAATGAGTTTCCTGCCCAATTGCCCATAGTTACCCTCTCCCCTGGTCTCTGCAGGCGACTGAGAGGTTGGGTTCAATGGGACGGGGTGTTCTGGTCTGATCTCACATTTGGCAGCTCTTCCCTGGTGTGGGTCTCTGTCCCTCCCTAGTTTCTTCCTTTCTTCGTTGGTTTGGAAGTCTGCCCCCCTCCCCCAGCCACCCTGGAGCCCCTGAATGGACATCTCAGCCCTACTTTCAACAACTTTCCTCTAGAGATCAGGAGGAATGAAGATATTTGTGTGAACCTGAACCCATTTGCTTATAGCTGAGCTACTTCATTTAAGTGGAGAGGTGGAGTGGGGGTGGAAGGAGAAAAACACAAAGACAAGAGAATGTTGATTAGAAACAAATGATCCTTTCTCTCCCCCCTCCCGCCCCCTTCTCTCTCTCTAGGTTGCGAGTGTGTGTGTGTGTGTGTGTGTTTGTGAGTGTGTGTGTCTTTTTCTTGTTGTGGTGGAGGTGTCGAGCCATATGGGGGAGTGATAGAGGAATTTTAGTCAGAAACTGTTCTTTATGTTACCCTTTGTGTTGTCTTTGATCTATTTGCTTGGCTTAGTATTACAAAAAAAACCCAACTAAAACAATATATTCCGAGCAGCTTCCCAATGATCCGTTCCTTGTTATCTTTTTTAAAGTCTCTCCCCCCCCCCCATACACACACCCCGCCTTTACTCCTGTGTCTGTCATTATTTAAGGTGGTCCTCACATAGGAGACCTCCCCTTCCCCTCATCTCTGGGTAATTTAGTAGACATTAAAATTACACGTAATGTTTCCCTCTCCTCTCTTGTGTTTCCTCTGTTCTTTTTATTAAATGTTGGTTATTGATTTTCTAAAATCAATGTCTGTTGTGGGGTTTTTTTCCCCTTACAAGTATCTAAAGCACGTTGCTGATCAACTGGATAACAAAAGCTTTGTGTCAAGTAGCCTTTTTTCTTATGTTAAACAGTCATTTCTGAGAGGAAAGAGAATTAGATTTAAAGCAAGGCATCCAGAAGTGCTCTTTTGCACTAAAGAATATTCTGTTTGTTGTTTTAGCCTTCTTCTTTTATCCTTCTCGGTTCTCTTCAGACAACATTATTAGTTTAGCGTATTAAACCTCATCACATGTTCTGTGATGAGTGTGTGTATCGATGTGTTTCATGTTTTCGCAAAACAATTTGATCAGCAAAAATGTACAAACGATTTCCTAAAAGCTATATGGTTATGTATGTGGGAGAGATAATGATTGTAATGTGTACACTCAGTTATTGCACACAAGTCTTTAGTAACACATATGGACCGGAATGACATATATTCCGTTGCTCCATTGAAATTGTGTTTTCGTGGGGTGCAATAACTTAAGAAAACCAGGAGAGTTGGGAGTAGAAAGTTTAATTGCCATTTTTAAGGTAACGGATCCTGCAAACTTCCTTTAAAGTGTGTGCATTGATTGCACGAAGGTCTAACTTCTCCCTTCCCTGTCTTGCTCCAACCAATGCATTTTTATTTTATTTTATTCCTTTTTGTTTTCCCCGTGTTTTTTTTTTCTTTGTGTTCCCTAATCTGCTTCTTCCATTCATTTCTGAGTCAGAAATGTTCTGGTTTTGAGAGGCAGGTAGACTTCTTCTTCTTCTTCTTCTTCTTTTTTTTTTTTTTTTCCATTTTCTCTCTCGACAAGCACGTATCCAATGCCTTCTCCTTTGGGGATTGCCCAGGATTTATCTGAACTGAGTGGATTTTTCTTCTCTCCTGGATTCATGGAAAAGATGTCACTTCTGAGCTTGTGTCTTTGCTGATAACACTAACTATGATGATGCTTATCGAAATCATATAGAAATTCCTTGGAAAGGCAATAGCATTAAATTTTTAAAAAGCTATAAAAATAGATGGGCATCAAGGAAACTAGAGTGATATAAATGTAACCAAATAGAAATGATAAAGGGGATCAAAATAGAAGAAACCAAGTAGTACCTAAATGTGTTATATGCTCTGTGTGTGGGTGGGTGTAAGGATGGTCAGGACTCAGGATTAGAAACGATGCTGGATAAAATTCCTATAAGGCTAAATAGGGTAAAAAGAAAAAAAAAGCTTAGGATTTTACAAGATAACGGAATTGATCAGAGCTGGAGAGGAGAGTGATGCAGTAGGGCAGTGTCAGGGAAACGTGTGTGTGGAGGGTGTGGGAGAGGTCATGTTAAAATAAATGGTCATGGGGGGAACCATCCCCAGGAAAAAAAATGTTAGAGAGAAAAGTCTAAAGAGAGGGGAACAGGAGTAAGGGGGTGGAAGGTGGGGAAATCAGAGGAGCCCGCAGCCCAGGAATGTGTGTCGGTTTCAGGAAAGTTCAGTCAGATGATTTCCAGTCGCCTGACTCACTTTGTAACACTTTCACTGAAGGAGAGAAAACCCAAAGCCCCCTTCTTCCCCCCCCCCCCACTCTGCACTTCCTCCCCACTTTCAGAGTGATCGCTCTCAGACTGATAACCAAGCTGCTGGAATCGACGCAGCAGCGACGTTTGAAACTTACAAAGTTTGGCGTTTGCTGTTGGTGTTGCCCCTGTTTGTAACTGGAGCGGTCTCACTGGAGATGCTGCCTCATTCTCTCTTCCTGATGCACGCAGAGCCTTAGAAATAAGGGGAAGGGGATTGATTTCTCATCACTCCCTCTTTCTCCTTCTCAGGGAGAGATGACTAGGCACAAACACGCTTTCCTTAAAACAAATCTCTCTGGCATGGCATGAATTGGGAGTTGAGTTGTCCCCTTTAAAAGCAAAAATGTTTGGGGGAGGAAGAGGAGAAAAGAAAAGTTGGGTCTAATTTTCTCCAAAGTTCCAGTAGACATCTCTCTCTGATTTCTTTGCCATCTCGCTTCCAGTTGTAAAGAAGAGGGAGAACGTTCAGTGCTTCCAAGGCGTCTGATCCGAAAGGAAATACAGACCAAACAAGCAAACACAATTATTCCCTTTAAGAACGTTAACCAAAAAGACATCCACCCACCTCTTTCTAGAGATGCTGGGGAAGAGGGAAAATTCGAATTCACTTCACCCTTTAAAAAGAAAAAAAATCTAGCTAGAATCTCTGGGTAATGAGAAGTGGGGTTTGTTTTGCCTTATGGGAAAAGTTTGGAAATAACTAGAGTCTCAGATACAAGGGTGCTCCTTAGTAAATTTTAGGTGGTACAAGTTATAGCGATCAACTGGGAACGTTCCTTTTTCGAGTTATCTTTACAAGTGTGAAAATCCGTTGCAAGTAGTAGATTACTTTTGAAGTTGATGAGATCATTGGGAGAATATCTTATTACCTCAAAAGGTACCTGGATATAGGTTTATTTAAAAAAATATTATTTACTAAATGCAAGTGACCAAGATGTAATGAATATTTAAGTATATCTCGCTATACAGATTAAGTTTTGACACGGAACAGAGGAGGCTGTTATCTGAGCTATTGATTTTATTTTGAGTTTGGGGGAAAAGAGTGAATTTGGATATTGTTGAATGCCACTGTTGAATAGCATATGTCATTTCTAGTAATTCTTCACTTGCTGTTACTGGTTTTGCCACAAGCCTCTTTAGCTATTGCACCTGATCTACAGATAAACTTTTAAAAAATCTTGTAAAACAAAATGAAATAAATTAAAGAATTAATTACCATAAAATCAATATTTTTTTAAAAAGGAACAGCATTGAAAATTAATTGTTAAATAAATATATACGGTAAACTGTCGAAGGTAAATAAAATATATGGAAGATTGAGAAACAAGCTATAAAACCATATTGAGAATATTCCCTAAGAAAACTGTGTCTACCCTTAAAGTAGAAAGAAGGGTGTTGATTCTTTTACAACAGCACCACATTCATTCCAAGAAATAGGAAATTCTTCGCCTCATAACAGTTTTTGGCATCTGCATTATCCTAATGCTTTTAAGGTGCATTTTCTCCTCTGAGAAAGAGAACTCTTTGTCCTTTTTACCAAGACCATGGCTTCCCAAGGTAGACACTATTTTGTGCCTGTCACATAGAAAGGGAGTGCAGGTTTGCAGTGCTCACAGACAATTGATTGTCTGCCCTAATGTGTTTCATTTACATGTTTATAACGTCAATAGTGCTGGGGTGTCCACTGTACCATTCATTCCAGCATTCCCACAAGGGTGCAATTGTCTGAATAGCCAAGTCAGACACCTTTTTGATTGCTCTTTAGTTGTCTTTTTAGAGTATAGAGAAAAAGGAGAGAAATCTGGGATGCAGAAACACTAGTTGAAAATATTTCAGAATTAAATGTCACTATTAAAGCAGATGTTAACATTAGGCAAATTATATATTTTAACTAAGATTCTAAAGGTGTAAAAAAATCAAAACAGAGAGAATCGTTATTGAAACATGATTAAATCTAGTCCTGTTGCTTATTTTTTAGTCCTTTTTACATGATGTGTGATTTTCATTTTGCTTTCAGCCTCTGTAAACGCAGCCACCTCTTAACTCTTTGTATGCTTAACTGTAATTTGTGATTTTTCCCCTATATATTTACATATCTCTGTTTATGCCAACAGCGTCAGCTAACCACTTGGAAAATCTATTGAAAGAATATTTAGGCTGTGGGAAGTATAAACTTTAAAAAGTAAGATCCAAATATTTCTTCATCAAGCATTTTTAATGAAAAAATATTATGATGATTAGACTTTCCTTGAAGCATTTTTTACTTAAATAGCTGTGTGCCAACTTCCTATGTCTTTGGTTACAGTCTTCTTATGCTGTAAGCTCTGAGCAGAGTGTTCCTAGGAGTTCCAAAGTCAATAAAAGATTACTTTTTAAGGTGTGCTGTACTGTTTTTATATGCCACGCTGTCTTTATCATTTAAGTTCCTTCTGAGGGAGGCGAGATGTGATTGCATATGTCTACAATTTCATGTATGAATAAATAAACCTCACATCTTATTGAATCAGATAAATTATATGTGTAATATAGCCACATATAGTACATATGGATGCACCTAGGAAATAAAGGTTTCACATTTCAGACCTGGTCCCTTTCCCCCCTAAAAATTTTGATCCGAAGTGCTACAGTTAACCTATTTAGGCCATGGTCCATAAGGGTAGATAACCCTAACTCCTGTGGCATCTAATCTCCAGGGGGGACAAAACTTTTATAATTTTGTTGCAATTAAAAATTCTCTGCCCCCCCCTTTTTTTTTGGCCTGTTTGTGGAAAGATTTTTTCCCCTCCCTAACAGGGAAGACACACACAGTAGATGCACCGTTAGCTGAACCCCTGACACGGCGGTCTTTTGAATGCCTTAGGTATGATTTCACTTTCGCTCACATCAATGCTGACCTGAATGCCTTTCATATCTGATCCGCTGTGTCTCTCCCAGTAAACATCCCCTGAGGGGAGAACAAAGAAAGGAGCTCTTCTTCTTCTTAATCACAATTCAGCCCATTCACCGCCGGCAGGCTACATTTGCATTCTGCAACAGAAAGCCAAGATGAAAAGGAAAAAAAAGAGAGTGAGAAGAGGGGGGAAAAAGCAGAAGGGTGGAGGCTGAGTAAAATAACTTAGGTGTTTGTAGCTGTTTGTTGGGCTTCCCCTAGTTACAAGCCTTATATAGATCCTGCTCTACCCAGCCTTGGCTCTTCTGACAGGCAGATAGTGTTACAAGATGGCATGCCTGTGCTATTCATGGCCACTCGCACTAACACTTGAGGTAAAAAGTGTCAGAGAGGGATCAAATTCTACTCGGAGAAGTCTGTTATAGTTAGGGTCAGGTGTGTGTACTCTCGGCTCTTGACTGCTGCCTATTATTTTGTTTTAATTACTAATATTGTTTACTCGCCATGACCTTGGGGAATGGAGGTGAGGGAAATGTGGTCCACGCAGATGAAAAGATAGCAATGAAAGAAATGTCCTTTGGACAAAAAATATTTTTTAGTGGTAGGATGAGTTGGGCTGGCGTGTTTCTTTCCCTCGACAGGAGAAAAGGGGCAACTCTTTGGGAAGGAAAAACCTTTCCCAGTTTTGCGGCTGGCAATATGTCACATTTACTGGCAAGAGGGAAATAATAACCCAAAAACAAACAAACAACCTCCCCACCCCAACAAGATCACAAAACTGTAAAGGGGGAAATGTTTCATTTGTGTAAGTTTCGTTAGCCAAGTTTTCTCGTGTTTCTTGTATTCACAGCCACCTCCATATTTTCCCCCAGATTCCATGTCTGTTTGTTTTCCAGAAGCCACCCTGCGTTTCTTAGCAAGACAGTATTAAAAATTTGTTGAGGTTTTGGTTATATTCACTTTTTCTCACCAAGGGAAGGTTTATTTATAACTGAATCCTGCTTACTGAGAAGGATTTAAGCCCTTTCAGGCAGACCTGTCAAAATTTCCTATGTTGTTTGCCTCCATTTGCAACACGTAAAAAGTAATATGCAGTTGCTTGTGTTAGAATAACCAGGGTAGTGCAGAAATCTTAAGTGACAAGTTTTCAACTATACTATCTCCTGCCTACCAAACTGTCATTTTTTCAGAAACCGCTTTTAAGATACTAACAGTTTTTTCCCCCAATCAGCAAATAGATTAAATGTGCTAAAGCAACTTTGAGAGAGAAGAAGAGTTTGAACAATCTGAAGCGGGGAGGGATGTTTTATTTTCCTATAGCTGCTATGGCAGATTTCACTCCTAGGGAGCACACTAACCGAGATGTTACCAGTTGAACAGAAGCATGTGACACAGATTCCTGATTTTTTCCCAGAAGATTTACAGAATTTACAAAAAGAGATTATCTCTACACCTTCCACCTCCCCTGCCCACCCCCATGACCCAAGCAATGGAGGATTTAGGCAGATTTACTTCAGTAAACACCTTTGGATACTTGGGGGAAAGTAGGAGTCTGTTTGCAAAAGGAGGCTTTTGTTAAGTGAGGTGCTGGGATAATGCTTTACCAGGCAGCTGTGATATTAACCTACCCAGTAACGCTGGAAAACTGTTTAACTCTTTGTGTGCTATACACTTGCACTCATCAGATAAGACTCGTGTTTCCGTTTCTTTGGAAGTTCCAAGTTATGATTGTTCATATAGCGGTTTGCATAACAGAGAGAAAGGAATGAAAGCCTGACATTTTTTAGACCATTGAAGCTAGTCAACCAACAACATAGTTTTCTCATTAATAACTGAATCATTTGGGCTGAGCTATGGCTCCAATCAGATTTATGAATGGCGACAGAGTTATACCAAATCAACCTGAAAAAAATCCTTAGTGCATACTGAGGATACAAAAAAATGTTTGTTAAACTTCAAAAAAAAAAACAGTTGGAAAACTTGCAGGCACTCATAATAAATCTTTAAGATGATTTAGATGAATTTTGGACTCTGTCTTGAAAAGTAAAATAATCTTTTCTAAAAAAAAAAGACACCATAAACTTGCAAACCTGTAAGGGTCGAGGTCTGATAGTCAGATCATCTCTGTTCCCATCTTTGAGGAAACCTGCAAGGTTTTCAAAGCATATAACCATTTGAAACTACACTTTCACGTTGTAAGGCTGCCCCATTTCATGGCCCCTACCACGGTACGCCAGATATGCCAGGAAGGAGTTAATAATGGGTTATTTTTTGCTGGGCATAAGAATAACTTTTTCAGGTGTTGCTTTTTTAGTTTAAATAAGATTGCCTTATTTAGTTTTCAAAAAGTGTAGGTGTCAATGTTAGAGCAGCCACAAATGTGTGAGAAAGCAAAGGGTATGAGACATGACAGAATTAAAGGTGTTTGCTATGTTGTTACCCGTGTGTCAAGCTGCAAGCTCCCTTTGTCACAGCCTTCTGGTGATTTGATAGTGCAGATCCACATCCCGTCTAGGTGATACAGCAGTTTTTAACTGTGGGGTTTTGATGTGCATGTGCACTCAATTGCTATTGCAGCCTTCCTCCCAAATTCCATTAAAACACCTTAGTATCTCTCTCTCTCTCTCTCTCTCTCTCTCTCTCTCTCTCACACACACACACACACACACACACACACACACACACACACACTCTCTCTCTCTCTCTCTCTCTCTCTCTCTAACTCCAGCCTTATAAAAGGGCACTGTGCACTCGAATCCCAGGGCAGCAGCAGCATTACAGTATCTGGCATGGAGTGCAGTTTGGCAGCAATGTCATCTGCCAAATCATCCCATAATTACGTTTTATGTTATTTGTATGAATGACCAAGCATGCAGTATTCCTTTAGAAATCAAAGGAAGGCTTAAAATGCGTTTTTGAATACTTTCAGACCATGGTCAGGTCACAGTTTGGGAGATGAATTAAACTGATCTCATTTGTGATCTAATTGAGGTTGGCAACAACCTTAGCAGTAGCAATAACATACAAACAGAAATCAAAGGACAAAATTCAGCAAATCAGATCTTTCGCTAGAAAACTGCTAGGAGTTATTTCGTGATTGCCAACAGAGAAGTTAAACTTTGTCCTCTTTCTCAGCAGCAGTGCAAGCTTTGCATATTTTTCGGGTCTTTCGCAGGAAAGTTAGGATAGAGACACATACAAAGAAGAGAAGCGAGCAGTGCCTCTTCGGGTACGTAGTAAAGATACAAGCAAGACATAGCCACTAATCACAAACACGTATGTTTCTAGTGAATCCAGTGGTGTAAGCTGAGAGCTGATGTTGCTTCTAAAAGCTAAAGTGTAGGAGGAGGAAGAGAAGAGGAATAGGTTTAAGGAGTGACAAGAGGAATAGGTCGAGGAGCTCAGTTTAAGCAAATGTTCCAAGTAGAAACTCAAGTCAGCGTCCTATCTTTACATCTGTCCGTGCGGACTGCAGGAATGTAATTATCACGGTGATGTAGGATTGTTTACAGATTTGGATATTAGTGTTCTGAACTTGCTTTGCACGGGGGAGCCTGGAGTGCTGTAGCTTTGTAAGACAACACGAGGCAGAAATGCTTGTCACCTGGCTGTGAGTTAGTTAGAGATGAGGCCCCTGGTTTCAAAGGTCAGAGCCAACTCCGAAGCTTCATCCGAATTTGCCCAAAGTTCACAAGGTGTTTGGGTTCCGTGTCTAGCTGTGGAGAGCCGAGCCGAGCCAAGCCTCCCCATAGATTGAAGTAATGATGTGTTCAGAGGATGGCTTTGGGCCAGAACAGCTTTTCCCTATGATGAGAAGACAAAGGTATTTAAATAAATTATTGACAGAGACACGTCTATAAATCCTGGAAAGCTGTGCAACTGAGCACTGTGGACTCTCCCCCACACACATCTATCTTTTCTACACTTAGCTTTCTGTGGTCTCTAAGAATGTGGGTTTCACAAGGGCCCGGAAACGACGTTGTACCAGAGCGCTGTCTCTCTCTCACACACACACCTTGACTGCTATACACGTGCGTGTTCGCCTAGCTGGAACCTTACAGCTTCGAAGTTCGCTAACGAAGCCGAGCTGAGATGTGCGTATCATTGCGAGCGAGCAATTAAAACGTAATTGGGAAGTTTAAAAGACTCCTTTACTCCTTTATTGCTGCATCAGAGGGGTACATAATGTCATCGCGTCAGACAAGGGGAAAAGACACGTCGCGTGGGCTGTTCTGCCACCAGAGCTAGTGATTCCAGGTGCTCTTTGTGTGCTCCCACCTGGCGTATGTCTTTCGTGGGAGGCTTGTGCTGTATTTTCTAGCAGTGGTGACAGGCGGTATTTTGTACACCGTCACTCTCTCCTTAGTCACAGCCAGGAGTTCTGTACTA
>NC_088801.1:23567323-23609823 GCF_011386835.1 Chrysemys picta bellii | reverse complement strand
TATTAATACTTTATTAGCAAATATTTATAAAACAGACAGAAGATGTAGGGCCCCTAAGAATGGTCTTGATCATGGTCCCATTGACGTTACTAGCAAAACTCTCATTGACTTCCGTGGAGCAGGATTGGGCCCAATATCAGCATTGTCTCCTCCGTTTGTACCTTTCCCTGCTCTACATCTGCTGTTGATTACAACATAAACCTGACTGTGACAGGATATTGCATAGGCCAAATTACTTTTCACCTCTTTACAAACTGTTGTGGCTAAGGACCTCACAGCATGAGGGTTGGAAAAGAAGGAAACCATAGAGGAGACAGCTGGTGCCAATGACCTATGTCCTTCTTTCATGGTCACACTCATGTTTAGTTCCACTGTCAGGTTGCTCAGGAGAGATAACCATCTCAAGGTATTATGGGACTGAAACTACAGCCCTGGAGCCTTAGAATTCCACCTGTTCTGAGGGAAGAAAATGCTTTTTATACAGGAACCTGTGCTGTTCAATGGAAGTCATCCTACAGGGTAGGCAATTCCCTCCAGGACAATACTCAGTCTATCCACGGCACAATACTTGTTCAGTCTTCAGTTCCAAATACACAGGTGTTCCTAGCATTGGACATCTGCTTCTCTTCTGCTCCAGTGTTATGTCCCTCCCTGAGACAGAAAACAAACTTTGCCTCACATAAATAAGATCTTTGAATTTCTCTTCATTGATTGATTGATTGATAGATAGATATACATACATACATACATACATATATACATACATATATATACATATAAGTATATCTATATTAAAAAATGTTAAAGATTAATATCTGCAAGCCATGAGTCTGAATGAGATGTTATCCTACTGTAATGTGTAGCTGGAGATAGCCAGTGCAACAGCACACCAGTACATTGTTCCAGTAACAATTCTTTGATTTATAAGCTACAGCTCTTTTTTTTTCCATCATTGTTTCTTTACATCACTTCTATGCTTCTTGTGATACTGATCTGAGTGAGTTGTGCAAGCTTCCGACTTGCCAGCCCCCAGCTCCCAGGCCTGCTACAGCACTATTCAAAGAATTTAGTACATTAGACTATCAGATTAAATCCGAGGGTTTTTACCAGTGGTGGAATCGGAAAACCCATTGTTTTTTTTTTTATTATCATATCATCAGCCCCAACTGATACTAGTATGCTCAAGGAAAATATACTTCAGTTACAGTTGATTTTCAGATTCCAAAATGGTGCTGCAAAGTCTGTGCATGCCTAATTATATTGTATGTTAGGCGGTGCAATACAAAATGTATGCTGCAGCAATCAGTGAGTTAACAGTATCAATCAATTTGTAAACAGATGAAGTCACTCGTTCCCAAACTGGTTTTCCAAAAACAATTACTAAATTACAATAGAAAAAAATTGTACAGTTACTGTATTTGTGTGCTGTGTTACAATCAACATACCGGGGAAACAAAACAATTTAATGCAGAAAAATCATCATTCATCTACATTATAATTGCTTCTTTTTCACATCTACAGGGCGGTTAATTAAAATTGTGATTAAATGCGGTCGCGCTGCCTAAGATGTCTTGCCCAAAACAGGTGGTACAGAATTTAAAAGTAAAAAAAATGTAATTAGCATTGGAAATTGAGAAATTGCCTGTAAGAATCAGTGTTAATTTCAGTCAGTGATGAGGTAATTTATAAATGAATGCAGTGGAGGCTGTGCAAATGCACAATTGCCTTCCTTCCCATTCTTAGCATTCTCAGCATGCAGGTGAAAATGTTTTCAAAATATTGAGGTAATTTGAAAATCAATCCATGCATTCTGTATCTTTTTTCTCCTGTTTGTAGCGAATACTGAACAAATGTTGCCATAGATGGCATAATATATCAGTTTTGCACTTTCTGAAAGCAATCCTACTACATATGTCATGGCATCCGGTAGAGTTTAACTAATGCATGGCTAAGATTCTTTACAAAGGCCAAAATGTTGATCGAAGTCCTTAGTGACCCTGAATCTCTTCAAATATATTGTGTGTTTAAAATACACTTTCCCTAAAAAGGCAATAGCAATCTGCATTGAGTGTTAAAACTGATACTGTAAAACAAAATAGATGCTAATATGACATCGAAGTCATGATTCCTTGGTTACAATTAATGCAATGCACTAGAAAAGTCTCAACCGAACAAATATTTTCTTTAAAAAACTCTTCTTGTAAACATTTATTTCAATATTTCATTCTAGAACTATAAAAGAACTGTTAATAGGTTATCTATATAGATATTTTTTCTTAGATGATCTGTGCTTTTCATAAACTTTGAATGATAAAACCAAAAACTCTAATTTCTAACTAAAGTACATCCTAAACAATTAAGCTTAAACTTCACAGTAACCAATATGTTACAGGTTAGTGTAATCTCAAATAAATAAATTAAAAAATTCCAAAATACATACATCAGGGTAGAATAAAAAATACACAGCACTAAATGATTTGAACAGTCATTGCATTATTGTTGGACTTCGAAACAAACTGTTATTTATAGTTATCCATGTGGATATTTAAAAATAACTTCTGCTTTTGATAAGGTTGACCATTTGAATGATGTGCATGTAGAGTTAGTTTGATTTCCAAACAAGAAAATACAGGTGTTGGTTATCAGGTTGCAATGATATATAGGTGAAGCTGTGAGATGGCTTCCAAGCATCACACACTTTAATTAAAGAAAGTAAGTCTACACCTATAAGGACTTTGTTACCCATGTAATTACATAACTATTGCAAATCATTTTATTAGTCTATCTCCAACAGTTAACTTTTCTCAGAGAAACATGTTTTTCTTTTTGGTAAGCCCTGTGAACCTGTGAATTTTAGAGCATATTTTGCTACCTGTTTCACCTTTGCCTCCACATGGTAATTAGTACTGTGAATGGACAGGTACAGATCAGATAATATTGATTTCTTTAAAAATCTAGTTTATTACTGGGAATATGTTCTGGTTAGCATACTGGACTGTGAGGCAGGAGATCTGGATTCTAGTCCTAGTTCTGTTGGAGATTCTTTGGGCCAGGGTCTGTTCTCCCCTGCACCAGTGTTTAGTCAGTGGAATTATACCATTGTATAGCTGCAGAAGACAAGATCAAAATCAAGAGCCATGTGTGCTGTCAGGCATGTCAGTTAACCTCTCTGTGCTTGTTTTCCTGTACCTTATTGGTACAGCATCATGGGGACATAATCTTTACCTCCTTCAAATGGTTTTTGTAAGGTTTAGTATTTACAAAGTACTTTGAGATCCTTAGTAGCTGCAGAGATATTATTTATTATTATGGTTTCATGATAAACTAACCAGGTGCAAAGGAAATTGACTAAGCAAATTATGAATATATGTATCAAATAATTCTTACACTTTGTTATATACCTGATTATTCTAATTTAGAATACAACTTAGCTTTTAAATAATTACTATTCTTACCATTGGATGGGCAGAAGTTAGCAATAATCACTGAAGCAATGATGATTATTGACTGGAAGGTATTTTAAAATGTGAGCTCTGTTATGTGGAGTTTAGAAAGCAGCTGCACATAAGTATTTTAATCTCATTTCAATTTAGGAGCAGTAAGGATAAATTGAAACCTAAAGGAATACACATATATCCAAATCCTGGTGCCATTGAAGAAAACGGGAGTCTTACCATTAACTTCAGTGGGACCCAGATTTGGGTCATAAAAGGTTGATCTGGTGCCAATTTATATCAATGGAAATATTTTGGTCAGGTTTAATGTAGACATTTGCTCAAACTGAGCAAAAGTTTTTGACTTTGGTTTTCTCTTCAATATCATCTAAACCCGAAAGAAGACAAGGGACCAGATCTTGCTCAGTTTATGTACACATAACTCCTTAGCCATAATTAGGCCCTTTGAATTTTGTGGGCCCACTTCCATGAATAAGGACTAGTAACATAAGAAATGTGAGCAAGATCTGGCCCACGATAAATGATGCTTACTACTTTATAAACTAAGCTATAAAACTTTTAGTGTTATAGCGATCTGATGAAAGAAAAGTAGCTTTGTATATTCCTGAAATCTAAAATAAACTGAAATGTTTCTACATTACATGTCAAATTTCAATCATCTATCAAAACAACCAAGCTTCTTCATTTAATTAATTACAGCAACTTGGTTCTTGGGAAGAACCAAATGAAAATATCTTCTTTGCAACTATCAGAGCTTTTTTCAAGTTTCACTCTTCCGCCTCCCAAGAATCCTCAGGCTTCACTATTCCACACACTGCCTTATCTTTGCTGTCCTATGACAAGCCCCAAAGCCTCGAACATTTCATAATGACTATGTGACAAATTGTTGTGCTTTTATTCATGTTGGACATCTTTGCCAGGATTGCTTGTTGTGTTTTCTATTTGGCTGTGTCATGGGACCAAAGGTGGCTGCTTTTGTACAGCATGTCAAATCTGGTTAACATGCAGCTATTTATCTTTAAAACCACTCCTGAACAATGGCAGTGGTGCACTGGGCCACTTGTATAGGGCTGTGAGCATAAAATATTTTTTTAGTGCTATCCTCTCTGTATGTATGCGTGCACCTCACTTTGAGGCATTCTGGTGAACAGGTCATTCAGCAGACAAGATGTTTCATAATTTTGGGAACCTTTTACAGACAAATTGTACAGTGCAAGTGTAGTGTAACTGAACTGCGGGATGCCCAGTGAAGTGTAGAAAATCAGATACAACACAGCCTGAAAGAATGAAACAAGAATTCATATCTATGTATATTTACAGTATTCTATAAAGAATTCATATAAAGAGGAATACACATTTATTTTCCGTTTTTATGTTGTGATTATATATAAGTGTGCGTATTTAAGTATGTATATATCTACATATGCATGTAAGTAGTATCTCATAGGAATAAGGGAATTTTACTGTGTGTAGTGCATATGTGTACATACGTGGTATGTGTACCAGTTGTGTGTGTGTGTGTGTGTGTGTGTAGATGATGGAGAGACATTTATTGTGATATAAATACCAAGCTTTTTACTCTATAAATAAAAAGCTATGCAGCAAAGTTTGCAGCTCTGGTCAATTTCCAGATATTCAAGTCACGCAGAAACATTTCTGGTGACAATCACTTCCTAGTAAATACAGAAATAATTATCAAATGAAAAGGCTGGTAGAGAACTTGAAAAGTTTTATTTAATAGAAAAATGAGAACTAACTATACAAGTAGCAATTCCTTGTTGCAGTTGGAACATTTAAGATAGCAGAACTCTATGTTTTTTTAATGATTTGCTGTGTTGTGTAATAATTAAACATATAGTGCAGTGAGGTTACTTGAAGGAACAGGCATACTATGTATGTTTTTTGAGTAAAGGACCCAGGAGATTGCCTTTCACTTTGAAAACAATCCCTAATATCAGGAAAATGCTCTGTTTGTTTATGCGTACATAATGCAAGTTTGTCCGCCTGGGAACTGCAGCAAATGGGAGAAGTATGCATGGATTTCACAGGTAACAGGATTACGTGGGCACATAATTGATCCATTTGGAGAAAAAAATGACAGTGCTCTAAAGATGCCTAGGCTTTGGAGATGGAGTTTATGAAACAGGCATTTGTAAATTCTAAAGAATCAATATGTCAATTTTATTACATCTCAGGACCAGCTGGGCATTAAAGGAACAGTAGCCTTTTTAAAATTGCAGCTGTGTATTCCTGCATTGTGTACCTTTCTTAAAAGGCTTAGAATTTTATAAAATGTACTTTGCTCAGAGATTTGCACCTTTTCAAGAACTGGTGTACATTGACAAAAAAGACACAACACATTACATTGTGTCAGTTTTCCTCTTACCGAAATAGCTGGTTAAAACTGCTAAACCAGCAATTATATTATATACAGATCTCATTAATAGTTACATACAAAGAAGGAGAACAATGACTGCTCATATCCAAAATACTGAAAACATTGCAAAGCTGTTAGAATGCATACCTGTAATTCAAGCCAAGATTTCATCACATGCTGATGATGCAGTAAGTCAGTGTCAGAGACCTGAAAGTTCACATTAGAGATTTCTCATTAAATCTGGCCCGTGTCAGTGCAAAATGGTATCTGTGTTGTTGTTGTTGCAATGCCTTTTCTCTTCCAAGGATTTCACTGTCTTCAGTCATTTTGATTTTAAAATACATAGAGATTACATAGAAATTCAGTATAAAATATATGTAGATCTGCTGAATGGGGTTTGGGTTTATGATGGAAGATTAATGCTTGCAGTTGAAAAAGCAGCCCACAATGGGCTATAGACCCTGACACTGCATTCTGACCAGCATTATTAGCCACTGGAGGTTTCATTTTCAACCCAATGGGCAACAATTTTTCTATGTAAGATGTAAATTCCATAAGTATCTATAGGACACTTGGTTCAGGTCACATATTAGTAATAGCAGAGCATGTTTTGGGCTTCCAGACTTCAGTATGTGTTCTATTGTCTTCTTCCATACTTAGCTACTTGTTGATGTTGCTATGGATCTGAAACCTTTAGATTACTGTTCAATTCCAAATGCTGAATGTACAACCACGTTTGCAAAAGCAACCACTGATTCTGGATGTCTCAATGGTTTGGTGCTAGCAGGAGCTGCAGGTGCTCAATATTTCTGAAAGTCAGGTCCTAAGCCACTCTAGTTGGACAACCAAAAATTAAGGCAACCAAAATCAGTGGCCACTTTTGAAAATCTTGGCCTGAAGACCTTCTCTGATTCTTCCCTGGCCCTATGACTACATCCTCAAACCTTGTGGGCCCTCTTTGGCCCCTAACTAGTGCCCTCCTAGCTCTTCCTGCCAGCTTTCCTTTTCCTTTTGGCCCATTGAAATATTCTCCAGGTTCAGTCCAGCTTTACCCATAGGCTCTCTTATGTTCCCCAAATGTTTCAGCTACTCTAGTCTTCTTCCTAATACACTTCTCTTCCTTCCCTCATTCTCAGTCTTTTCTGCAACTCCTTTGACAATTCTGGACACTCACCTAGCCTTCTCCCATACTCTGCATTCTGTTCTCTCAGATTCCCACTTCCTCCCGCATGGCTGAAGCTTGACTGCAGTCTTTTGACAAGATTTCTACTTTGGTTTCAGAAAGAGTGATAAGGTTTCTTTGACGTTCAGTGCACACTGCAATTCTTAACTGTGTAAATCTGGTGGTGATTAGAACAAGCTAAAACATATCACTTGTCCATGTTTGAATACATCATAAGTAGATTCACAATATGAGAGTATAATATATGAAACAGGTAGGGTGCCAGTGATATATCTGTACTATAGCCCCGCCTCTCCCAAAGAACAGTAAAATATGCATTATGTTGTAAAATAAAAATGTCTAGGTTACCCCAAAAAAGTATGGAAGAGCACATGCAAACATGACAGCCAGTTAGTCACTTTTTATGGTCATACAGTAGGCATGTAGTAAAACTTATTCTGTAACTTTGTACTTCTCCTCCAAAAAAGTTCCAGCCCATTTCCTCAAGTCTTCATCAGCTAAGGAACACAGGGAAAAAGAGACTCAGCATGTTTCCATAGAAATTTGTGTCAGCAGAGAAAATGAGGATGACATTTTGTCAAGCACACACATCATAAAACACACCCCAAAAAGAGACACTTAAATAGACTAGACTGAAACTTACAGAATAGCAGGAAATTCAGAGACGAGGCTTCCCTATTCAATGCACAGGTCATGTCTGTGTGTTTAGTAAGAACATGTATGGCATGCAAACTTACTAGCTTGGCCCAATATCCTGTGGTTCAAAGGTGAGAAAAGCTTTAACTTTATATTTCCTATACTAGTAATTTGTACCGCCAAAGCAACAAGAGTCTGAAGATCTCAGACCACACCCCATATTGTTCGGGGAGTATTAGACTCAGATGAGAAAACTGAGGTACAAAGAGGTTAAGTAACTTGGCAAAGGCCAAACAGCAAGTCAGCAACAGAGTCAGAGACTACAAACCAGGGACCAGATTCTGATCTCATTCACACCAGTGAAAATCTAGCATCACTACATTGACAGTTTTAACATTCTGACAGCTCTTTGAATCTGGTTTTAAGAGAAAAGCAAAGCTCTAGAAAGATAAGGTGAACAAATGGAAAAACACAACCTGTCATTGATCTGATTGATGGTTCTTCCATTGAGATCATAACAGCTTCTTCAGAGACTTTTACAATCTCTGTGGAAGTGCAGGAGGCACTGCCAATATCTGCAGATCATTGGCATGATAGACCGTAACGGCTTCTTCAGAGCCGTTACGGTCTAATGTGTCAATGCGTACTTAGGGAGTCCTCAATGCATGGATCATTGACATGGTACTACATAACGGCTCCTTAGAAGCCATTACTGGGTATCAAGTCAATGCATACTTAGGGAGCCTTTAATGCATGGACCCACGCAAGTTGACTTGCTCTGAATACTAAAAATCTTTAGGAAAATTAGTTACTGCATATGTCATTTGGGGAGCTTATTAATACCCAAATACAAGAGTGCATCTTGTGAATTACGTGCATGAACATTTTTATTTAAAAAGAAAGCCTAACTGAAACTAGTGTGAGAGAGCATCTGAAAACCATGAACTTCTCATTTTTCCCATCCAGGCACCTCATTTTATTTAATAAAATATGTAAAAAAAATTCACTCCCAGTCTGAGCAAGTGAAGCCAAGATTCAGTCCAGAACAAAATTTTATGGCTAGAAAGTCCTGAAAATAAGGGGTTGTAATGGAAATGCTGACAAACTCTTAACTATAAAGCAACAGTGCTGTATATTGTACCACTATAGTAACTTTACTGTACATAAAAAAATACCAAGTATTTATGATGATCTCTGCAAGATGTTTCATTCTCTTTCTGTATCAAGCTTGAAAGAAATACCATCCTGAACAACAAAGACTTTACAATGTTAAATATCATGTCATCCAGTCAGTAGCTTAGCTAGATTTTTTGACCCATTCCCTGGGGAGTGTTGAACAAGACTTCCCAAATTGTTGTACTGCCTCTTCCTTCATTTGTAAATGAACGCCCCATCATTTTTATTCCTGCAAAAGAGATTTCACTGCACTGAGTTGAAAATGGTTCTAGTTTGCTGTTGTTGATATTTTTCTTTTGTGTTCTGCTTGCTGACTGACATCTGCTATCATGCTAAGCAGGTGTTCCTATGTAAACGAACGTGCCCTGTTTGTGTTTCGCCATCCTCGCTACTGCGCACCCAAATGAGCAGCGTGATTAAGAATCCTGTAAATTTTTGAAAGGAAACGGATGGCTGCCCTACTAGAACATAATTACACCGTTCCAACATCCGCAGCTCACTGCTGCAGCCGAGTTGGAGAACAGCAGAAATTAATAATATATAATAGCATCATTCTCGTAATTTATAAATGAAATAAAGTAGAGAGGAGATTCTGCTGATATGCATTTTCTTCTTAATTCTAAAAGACAAAGTATAGATTAGAATTTTACTGGGGTGAAACCTGGCCAGCAATATCACACTAGTTGCAAGTATAGGACCTGATTCATGATAGGGATTTTGCTTAGGGAAAAGAGCTAATATCTTTTATTAGACTAGAGTAAAAAAAATGAGTATACAAAGACCTTTAAAGCCCCTGATGAAGAGAGTGTAGGAAATCTCTAAAGATTGTATATCTCGCTTTTGGCTCAACTCATTTCAAGGTATTGCAGCAAGACTTTGCTGTGTGCTGCATTTTTTTTTCTTTTACTAAATTAACACACTATTATAGATCAACCCCTTAGAGAGAAGAGAGGCTTAATCAGTTAAATATGTTGTCTAATATCATATTTTTGTTTAAAAACACTGATTTCAAAAACAATATTTTGAGCTCCATAAATGTGCCAAAGAGAGCAACGCCGCATATCCGCTGAAGTCAGTCCCCGCAGTTAGTTCTTTAATTACGCCTCTTAGCCCGGCTGAAGAAATGATACAACTTTCTGAAGAAAAAAATATATTATTTGTAAAGAGTAATCAATCTGCCATTTTTTTCCATTACATATGAACATCCAAGTCAGTTAAACAGTTTTTATTTTTCTTCCCTAGTTACCCTTCAATAGTTACCAGGGACACAGCCCAACTGATACGTACTTTCACTGGGATAAACTCAACTGGGAGAATTATCAAAAGAACTACAATAATATTTACTTATTGATTATTGAGGCAAATTTTATATGTTGTGCCACTGCTTACCTCCAAAGACCGACAACAGCCTGAGCCAACAAAGTGGACGCAAATTCCCCTAGTTTATTTAACCCAGTGAATATGAAATGTATTGTGATTCAAAGGAAATGTGTGTCTTTTAAACTAGTTTATTAATTTAAGACGTATTCATTTAAAGGGCCTCCCGTGTATTATCACATGTGTTTAGGTTTAGTTCCAAGAAAACGTATTCATTTAACAGATTTATTTCATTAACAGGTATTTATTTAAGTGGGTTCCACTGTATTTAAATCTTTGAACAATTTCCATTACTTCCTCAGCTCACTTGCTTCAAGGGGACTAATTTTAATAAGCCTATAAGATGCCTAGGGTCTTATTGAGTGTTCAGTTTGATCAATATGGTTAAATTAAATAGTGCAAAATATAAGCAAATGTACACTAACAACTCAGTGAAAAGTGTGGCATGAACTAAACATTTATTGGTGTTCCACAGACATTCATTTGTTTTTTGAGGACACTAATACTGCCTAGAAACTGCATCTACCTTTAAACAGACCCATACAATCTGAATACTAACAGACCATATTCTTTCCAGTTGTGCCTGTGCAACCCCATTGACTTTCATGACACTGCACAGATTTGAAGGGAAAGTTTGCCTAAGTGTTATGTCACATGTAACCTGATCTATAAACCCCATTCATATGAGTAGTCTTATTCTGGCACTCCTACTCCAAATGAGTGACATCTTATTCCATATTAGGACTACTCATGGAGTAATGTACTACTCAACATGAGGAAAGGAAGCAATATTAGGACTATTGGGATTATTCACATGAGTAAGGACTACTTGCATATTTTGTCTGACCTCACTGGGAGTTTAGGGTCGCAGAATGGAGTCTACATGTGTATTTTACATACAAACACAAACACATGCACTTAGAAGGTGTTTGTGTACAGAAGTAGAGATTTATTTTTGCTGTATTATAACAGCATGTTATTATTCTCAGTTCTACCCAATAAAAGATTAATGTTAAGCCCCACCTAGTATTAAATTGCTTTTGGTAACACTAGCATCTGAGTCCTTCCAAACAAGAAGAAAACACCCTTTTTATTTAACCAAATGTACCCTTAACTGTAGTCACTGACATCACTCCATTGCATTTTTATTTTCCAACATCCTTGCTTGATATTTTAGTTTTTGCCATGGAAGTGGATTTCTGAACAAGCGTAGAGCAAATAAAACTTGATGCTAGCAGTATATATTTTAAAATCTGCATGACATAAAATAGGTTCAAATCCAATATTTGTGTAGATCACTATTGCAGATTTTATTATTTGATTTTTTTCATATTCAAAGCAAATGCTGCATTTTACATATGCTAAACATAATTTTCAGGTCTTTTTCTTTCTCCTTTTTTCTTGCTCTTTTTTGGTTAGCAAAGGTTTGAGATTATCATACTTTAGCATTCAATGTCTTCAAGAGACAGTTTCTGATGCTTTCTAAATATACTACAATGACTCCTTAGCAATCATACTTTTATATAATTTTAAATGGTTCCTGATATCTTTTTCAGCTTTGGGGCAGTTGTTCCACCCCCACTCCCCCTTTACCTGTTGTGTGATTTTTCTGACTATCTTTAATCTCCTTGGTAAGTGATATGCACTGTAACTACGCTGTCTTTTCTTGATATCATCTCTTCCTACATGGCCAAAAAAAATTCACATAAGCAGAAGCTCCTCTTATCAAAGGTAAATCAGCAGTAAGAAAGAAAGAAAGAAAGAAAGAAAGAAAGAAAGAAAGAAGCGGAGATAAAAAAATGTACATCTTGAAAGCAAATGCAGTCACATTTGGGACAAGTAAATTCTGTGAAGATGAAGTCAAATATGAAAAGCATTTCTCTAGTTTAAACTGACCAAATAGAGTTATAAACAGCAGAAGTATTTGAAGTTCCCTTTTTAAATTAAAGCTGGAGCTTTAACTTCTTAACCTTCAACACGACAAGTACAACACACTGTGCAAAAACAATTTTTAAGTCTTCTTAACAAACATCTGAAGTAAGTAGGCCAGTACAAGTTCAGAAGAACTGACTTTTCATTTGTGGCCATGCCAAGAAAAATGCTTAGTTTTTTGTTTAGTTTTGGTGCATGACAATCTTGATTTTTTCCAGTGTTTTGCATGTTTAGAGTTTTTAATATCAAAGGTATTGCTCTCTGTAAACAAGTGTAAGTTTACCGAGGCAGCTTCACTTACACTCTTCCCTTGTAATCAGATGTGAAAATTATACCCTCCCTTTTGGATACATGATAATTACACATTTCAGGATACAAAGAATTGTCTCTGTTTCAGTTGTTGGAATGAAAAAGCCAAGGCATTCAGGAAAATATATTATTATATTAAAGATCATTGCCATAGCTGTTTTTGGTAACAGTGAAGTTTGTAATCAAAACTATGATCAAGATAGTTTGGGGTTTAAATATATATATCTGTGCACAAGAGAAAGAGCGAGCATAGTCCAAATTAAAATTAAAAAGGTATATAAGCAAGGAGGGTGAAATTTAGCCCTGTGCTGAGGGCCAGTGCAAGGCCTATGCTCTATTTAAATCTATTTAAATCTTATTTAAGCCCTATTTTGAGGGTGAATTTCACCCTGAAAGCATAATTTATGGAAAGCTTTAAAAACGTTCCCCAGCCTTTGTCACATTTTTGTCCTCTTTCTTTCTCCTGTTTTACTTACCTTTCTTGTGCACCCATTGATTTCAACATGAGTATGAGGTGAGTAAGGAATGCAGAATCAGGCACTGCTGTGAAAGAGCTGTGGGGAAAAAAATTACACATGCAAAAGTTGTGCTTTGACAGTTTCATGACCAGGCCAAATATATATATTGGTGTCCAGTGCAGCTTCACAAAAATGTCCCTTAAGGACATTTTTTTGCCAGAATCAACTGTTTATTTAATTTAAAAATCCTAAAGTTTTGCATCATATTAGAGGCAGAGTTGACTAAAGTCAAAGTTTAACATCAGCTGGCTGCATTACCTTTACTCTGAGTAAGCGAGGCTTACTCAGAAGAGGGCGATAAAAAAGTATGGGCACATGGGGAAAATTAAAATCTCATATATTTTGTAAATAGATTAGGCAAACATCATCTATGCTATATAATGAGGATAATGTAGCTTAGTATCATTCATTTATAGTCATCCCAAAGCACTCCTCTAAAGTAAAATACATACTATAGATATACTAACAATCCCTACTTTATATAGGGATCATTTTATCCACCTTTGAAATGCAGCCACCTCTGAGATAGAACATAGCAGCCCTACTCTGCAATGCTACAGAACAGTTAAGAAGAGAAAGTGAATATGAATATTTTATCCAACAGAATCTTCAGAGAAAATTAGAAAACTAGCTATCTTAGTTGGAGTTTCGCTAGGACAACAGAATTAACACCCCTATTACTACAAACATATTCTGGGGTCTTTAATAATCCAAAAGACCTTAAATCTCATTGTTCATCCAAAACATAGTACCTACAGCATCACGCTGCCCTCCAAACACCATGCTGGTTGATTGGTTCAGTATTGAGTCAGAGGGAAGAGTGCCATTTCCTGAATTGCCAGCACTACTTCTATTTATTTTACAGATGTTAGGAAGATTTTTTCCCTTTTATGGGTAGAAAGAAAAGGAGCAGGATGGGGACGTGCTAGGGGGGTAGATCTGCACTATAGGCAATGAATATTACAATGCTATTATATGATCTAACATCAAATTTCCTCACTCCGAAAATCACCTTGGAAGGATGGACAAATCCATCTTATCCAACTGGACAATGCATTTCCTTGGTAGGGAGAGAGATCTTTCAGGGGAATGCAACTACAGAGGCAGGAGGGACCATGCAGGCCACGAGTCAGGAAGCCAAAACATCAGGGAGAGAAGCTGCAGTGAATTCAGGGAGGAAGTGGGGATTGGAGTCATAAAAGAGAGAAGCTGCAGACTGCAGAGGTAGTAGGGAGACTAGGGAGTGGAGCCACCGAGGAGACGGAGGCTGCCCGGGAAGCAGGAAGCAAAGGAGGGAGAGGGATGGAACCGACAAGGAGAATGACGTGGAATTAGGGAGAGAGTAATAACTGGGGAGAAGTCTGAGGAGGAAACAGAGAGAGAGTGGCCAGAGGGCTTGTTGAGGAAGAAGAGCCTGCACACAGAAAGGGAAGTAGACTCATTGAAGAGAGATGCTACAGAGTTAGTGAGAAGACAGGGGAAAGGAAGCAGAAGGGAGAGAGGCTGCAGAGGAAGCAGGAAGTAATCTCATTGGCCAGAGGAAGTGGGAGGACCAGGAAGGGAACTAGAAAGGTGAGAGGTGGCAGAGGGAGCAGAGAGTGGGTGGTCAGAGAGGGAAGAAATTAAGAGAAAGCATGGGAATTGTGCCTTTAGTCCACATTTCCATATTAAATTATTATCTCACAATGTAGTGAGTGAACAGCAAGTGAATACTCTCTGACATGTGGGGCACATGGCTTTAAGACCTCAGGAATGTGAGTGCATGTATGTATGATGCTGTCGTTAAAGTTGCAGCTGAAGTTCCATTATTTTAAGGGCTTCCCTTCTCCATTTATATTAAACATGCACATGATAGAGAGAACATATCCCCAAATCTATATGGAGGAGATAGGGACTGATTCTGATCTCACACTTATGTAAATCAAGAGTAGTGTCATTTAAGTCAACACAGTTGTACTCGTGAGAAGAGAATTAGGACTCTGTCCTGGAAAATAGAAATTTCCCTAGGCTAAAATGTGATAGTGCTGGTCTCAGCACAGAGGTTACATTTTTATTTCTTCTTCCAAATTTGAAAAAGACCAGTTTGCTTATAATCAGGTTATAGGATTACAAAGTTAACAGAAGTCCTGGTTTCAGATGCTCTTTTGCACACATATCACTCAACCAAAAATTGAATGTGTCAACAATTGAGATGTTGACCTTTGATACCAGCTATTGCACATGTTCAGTGACTATTTTTAAAACAAATTTCATGAAGATTTTTAATATGTTACTGTTTGTTTGGGAGAATAATGCCTGTTTTAAAAACAAGTAGAAATACACATTTCCCCTGTAGACTAGAATAGGTCCAGAGCTAATGGCCTGATCTAATTCAATTAAAATCATTTTACAAGTGGATGCAATGGGCCAAATTCTGCCCTTGTACAGGCTCACTGAAGTCAGTGGCCCAATATGTCTGCCTAAATCTGAGTTTACTCTTCATATTTCAGTTACTGCAAAGGAGTAGCTTCAGTCCCTTTGGTAAATAATATTCTGCAGATCCATCCATCAGAGATAGTTTAAAAAAAAGCAAAACATAGGGCTAAATTCTGTGCTGACTGACGATGAAGTCAATGGAGGCAGCACAAGGTGTAAGTCAGTGTAGAATCTGCTCTCCTAAGAAAGAATTGAACACTCTTCAAATAACATGAACGTGGGGACTCAAACTGACCAAAGCAAGTTATTCTGAGCTAGGAGCAGCGCTTCATCCCTAACTTGCACTGTTATAAATAAGATGATCCTTGCCATCAGTTAATGATATTCCATTATTATCATTAACTGCCTGCTCCTTTTCTTTATTATTTGATCAATTTTTTTCTGTGCGTATCTCACATTAATTTTTGTACCCACTTGGCATAGACAGATGATTGTATCTTTGAACCAAATTCTGTGCTGATGCCAGTGGGAGTTTTGCCGGAATAAAGAGGGCAGGATTTAGCCCAAGGTGTGCAAAGATCTGTTGATTTCAGAGTCACCGCATCACAAAGTAGAACTGTGTTGGCAAAGAGAAACATTCTCTTCATCTCTAAGGCATATGGACAGAGCTATCAAGTCATGGCATAGTGTTTTAGGAAGGTTGTCGTTCTGCAAAGCCTCTGTTGGTTCCAAATCACTCTGCTGCTCTTCTTTTGGCTTCCTAGCATTAGGAAAAAAGTTTTTTCCTTACTTTTGCTGCTATGTTCAGAGGTGAGATTTCACTGACTTCAGCTTTGCAGAGAGTACTGGGAGCCCTGCTAATGTGCATATTGATGTACCTTGTAGCCTCCAAGATGATGAAAGAGCATATTGCTTATTTTCACAACAACGAAGTTAAGAGAAATTTTACAACCAGCCTCTTGTTCTACCTGGGGAATTTCTCCCCAGGTGACAGAGCTAAGGAACATCTGATTTTTGCAATATGAATGTAAAATGAATAAATAAATACGACACAAATAACGTTTTAAGTCTGGGCAATAATACCTTTTCCACTAGCACACAGATATGATATAGCTTTAGTTTGAATTCATCCTGTCCACTGCGGCTAAAAGATGGAGGTGCTATTATGAACCCTTTTTTGAATTTGCTTTATTCACTGTTTACTATGCTGGGCTGACATGATATGATTTGTGCATTGCGGGGTCACAACAAGCTACTCGCAGGACAATTTGCTGAATCAAGAGGGTGATTGTGTCTGGTGCCAGTCAGTCGCAATTAGGGCCAGGATCAGGGAGGCCCAGAGCTTGTGTATCGTCTTGGGCAAGCTTCATAGAAATCAGCTCACCTGAAACTAATTGTCACAACAGAGACCTTATGCAAATGAGCCCTAGGGTTAGCGTGGGAAAAGAAAAACTGTCGCAAAGATAGGTGACCTGCTGAGCAGGGGGTCTGTTGCTGGGGAAATCTTTGTTCAATGAGTTAAAAAAATGTTCTCATTGTTCAAAATCCAAGAAAACGTAGCAGATACTCTCACTAAGAAAGCGTGGCGAGCACACTCATCTGAAAGTCCAATAAAGTGGCAGCCAGCTTTTGAGCCTGTAATAAATTGGAAGTCTTTATTCTTTATACAGGCTGCAGCAGGAAAATGATTTTCCTTTGGAAAGGAGCCTTTAAAGTTTAGATACTTGTAGTTAGCCAATGTTTAAAACTTAACTGCCTGTCAAATCTTTTGCCTGCCTAAAACTTAACTGTCTGTCAAATCTTTTGCTTGCTTAACCTGTTGGAATTCAGAAGACTTTCTGTACCTGAAATTTTAGCAACTTATTTGTAAAAAAAAATAGACATAAATCTACTTTTCTGTATCTGAAAGTTCTTATTATATAAACATGAGCTGTTTGGTTTCTAAGGCCATTTGATTTCAAAGTTAGAAACATAAGGTACTTCTTGCATTGGGAGAGCAAATCAGTGAATGCATTCTCCCTTCTTTAAAACCCTACTGGGTTGTTTCTTTAGAACTTAGAACATCTTGTATCTTGTACATTCTAAAATGGCTAATGAGAACGAGATGGGGAGGTTAGAATGTTGGAAAGAAAACAATGAATTAGGAACACTTAATGACATGCTCCTTGACATTTGAATGTGAAAGCTGCTATTTCTGACATGCTCCCGCTACCTCTTTTTCCCCCTCCCTATTCTCCTCTACCTACAACATGGGCAAAGAAGGGCATAATTTTCCGAAAACATGTTACACAAAATATGTCTTGTTCACTTCTTCCTGTTTAACAATTTTTACGTGGGTTGCTCAACACATTTTAAAATTGAAATGCTACCTATGTAATACAGTGCTAAACTGATGATTTATATTGTAGTTTATGCTGTCAATTGCAAATTCAAAAGAAAGGGACATATTTATGCAATAGACTCAAATGATGAAATGCAAATATCCTATGAACTCATACAATTATAGGCAGCTAGGGTATTTTTGCATGTAATACTTTTTCAAAGGGTGGGGGGAGTGAAGGCAGTAAAAAAATATACAGATTGCCGAGACAAGAGTTACTTTGCGCTATCATCGAATGCAAAAGAATAGTTATTTTGTTTGGCTAATGACTAGATCTGTGCTTTCATTGTGGTTACTTTAAAGGGATGAAACTTGGATGCGTATCAGATCAGCAAGTTCTGAAATTAACTTCCTAGTCACCAAACATCATGAAATAAGGATGGCTTAAAAGTAGTGCAGCTTAATCACCAACTTTTTTTTGTATCTCTTTTGTCCCTTTACCACTGTCTGAAATAATTTCCACAAATAGGAGACGTTTCACAGTGGGTATGAAGCGCTCAGCTTTCACTCATCAAACTTTAATCGGAACTGCATTTTAGTTTTTGAATAAAGAACACTTAAAAAATTTAGATGCAAATTATTTTGCATTATTCATGCTCTAAGTGTCCTTGTAGATTTAAACACTTCTGAGGCCACCTTGATTCAAGTAATTACCTAGGCCCTCACTGCTCCATCATGAATAAGGTATTTTGTACAAGTAAAGTATGCACCCGATGAGCTTTTAAAGTGGCTTTACACTGAACTTGTGTATTGCTTCTTGTGCATGAGTGATTCGAACATGCGTCGCAATCTGTCTCAGGTGGGAAATCCTGGCAGAGCATCCATGAGTGACGGAATGAAGCTTAAGAGTCTCAACACACACTATTTCTTTGTCTTCTCTTAAGAATCTCCAAGTGATTCTCTTGCTTGAGTCTTGTGGCTTGTGCTAAAAATCAAAGGAAGCAATAGCTTCTAGCAGGGAAAGAAATGACAGTTATTTTTAACTTAACTCTTTGCCTCCCATACTTGTGCTCATTCTTCTGCTGCCTGAGCTCAGTCACTTAAAGCTTTCACATAAGATTGTACAAGTCTTTCTACTCTTATGTAGCATTGTACATCTGCCTCCCCATCTGTCTGCCTAGCCTCTCTCACATACCAGAGCAAGGTACCACCTGAACAGTATTTTTCACACAATAGAACTGGCTCTGTACTAGGCACAGCAGCTGAAGCCTGTCTACAGCAGAAGTAGTTGTTTGAGGGAAAGCTAAATATATATATATAGAGAGAGAGAGGGAGAGAGAGAGACAGTAAGCAAAATGCGCTTGCAAGAGTTAAATATAATTGGCTGGACCTTGTAGTTGGCGTTTGTTGTAAAGTGCCCATATTTTTTTTTCTTTTCCAGCTACATTGCTTTGAAGAATTATAGGAATTTTATGATGTGCTATTGGAGTACCACTGGCAGAGATTACAGTAAAGGGGTTAAAGTTGGTTTATGTTAAAAAAATTATGCAGAAACCAATAAAAATAAACACACTCCAGTAGACTAAACTTGCTGGGCTTTTAGTTTTAGCTTAACAATAGAAGTTTAGATGAAATCCAACATTGCAGCTTTTAGAAAATTAGTTGACACTCACAGTTGATCATCTTTACTACACAGCGGTATAATTAATATTTAAACATTCTAATAATGTAGCTTGCTTTGCATGCACTTTTCAGCCCCACCACAGTATATTTTATCGGGAATAGTGCTAGCATTTTGTGAGATAATGTCATTTTTAAAGTTATATTTAAAATAGGATATTGCCTTCACACTCACTGTAGGAGAAATATCAACAGGACAATAGGCAGGTTTGGTATGTCAGCTTATGATTAAAACAAGTCTTTACTGCAGACAATAGAAATATGTAAGTGGCTACCTCATTGCCATCACCATAAAATAAATACACCCAGAGAATAGTGGTTTAGAAAGCTGTCTTTGGTTGTTCATTTTTCCTTTTGGTATCTGTAATAAGAGGAACTTTTAATATCTAGATGTGGTGAGAAATCAGGCAGTGACCCAGAGATCTGTGAAATACTGAACCTCTGACACTCACTCATTTAGAGCTAGAGAACATTTAATAAAGAAGTCAGGCAAGTAAAAAATAAAGTATAGAGTTTTCACATGAGTATTGTCTGGGTTAAGACTTGTGTCTGCCTAGCAACTTAGTAAATTGGAGAGAAATCATCGACATGGGAAAGGCCTGAGCTAGTTTATTTACATATGAGAACTTTCTTCCTCTTCTAGTCTCAGGACTGTAGGTGGCAAGGAAAAGTTGTTTCAGGTGCTGCACTCATCAGTATAATCCCTTGGATGAAAGCAAGGTGCCCTTTATTCTTGGTTTTATAATTTGTATAGCAGGAAACAATGTTCTTTTCTGAGCTAATTTAAACCGGCTTCAGTGGCCTAGTCCTGCAACCCTTTCACATGCATAGCTCTCACTGATGTGAATTGAGTGTTCATAGCAATATAGGATTGGGGATTAAGTGGATATTATTTACCAGCAGAGATTTATTTGTTTGTTCCATAAAAAAACAGGTACAATGAGCTAAAAACCCATTGTCAAGATCAACCCAGGATTACCTCTTGGAGACCAATATGCTGTGGGCAGTTGGCCCAGTTGAAAAAAAAAAAGTGTAAAATATTCATAAAGAAACACAAAACTACCAAATCCTCAGCTCCCCCTCTGGCTGGTTGGAGCTGCAAAAAGGCTACCTGGTAGGGTGACCAGATGTCCCGATTTTATAGGGACAGTCCCGATTTTTGGGTCTTTTTCTTATATAGGCTCCTATTACCCCCCACCCCCGTCCCGATTTTTCACATTTGCTGTCTGGTCACCCTACTACCTGGGGATTAGTGTTGCATCGGTAGAGTTGATGGCCCTTGCAGTTCCTGGTGTAGGAGGTGTGTTGGGGTGTGGCCACTGGAGCAATTACTGGCTGGCTAGCCCTTGGAGGGCCACTGCAGCAGATGGAACTGCTATTCCACAGGGCACAGGATTGCAAAGGTGTCTTAAAATTTTGGTGCAGTTGAGGATCTGGCCCTGTGTTTTGTCACATTTCATTGCAAGCTTGAAACCAGATCCATTTCTATGAATAACATTAATAAAGTGCACATGTTTTTCAAGCAATAATATCCTTTCATTAAAACTGTGCATCCATTCGGGGGTTTTTATGTTAATTGGAAAATAGCCATTTCCTTAACATGTCAGAAAAAGGAAGATTTCACCAAACAGGAAACATTTTCATGCCAAATGTCACTAAACGAAAATGTTCAGTGTCGCACCGCTCTAGTCCAGTACTAGACTTCATCCAGCTTCTCTGGACGTCAATGGGAGTTTTTTCATTGACTTCAAAATGAGCAGGAGCAGGTTTGGCTCTTAGAGTTTTTCATGTGCAATGACTCTATGAGTGAGACCATATTAATCACATAGTGTCCCACACTGTACAAGACTGGGAGGCTAGATTGCACATTGCCCAGATCTTTCTGTAATTTATACTACGCATTGTGTTATTTAACTCTGTGAGCAGTCTGGGATTCAGTTTTTATGGAAGACATTACTGCAAGTAAAACAAAGATGCGTTGTATTGACAGTGGCATGTCAATGCTCCATGCAGGCTCTATATTCATAGGACAGTGACGGGAGTGGGACTTGCAGGGAAACAGATAAACAAACATAAAGTACATAATAATTGCTTAAATATGACTATAACTTCAAACCCTGAAGTACTGCACAAGGCATACATAACAAACTATGTTTAAAAGCTTCTCCTCGTCTTATTTTTCAAGTGAGAAAAAAAGTAATATTTAGAGATTCTTAGATAGAGGCATTTGTGTTTCAGATGTTAACAAACTGCCTCTGATGATTTGATTGGTTTGTTCTTTATCAGGTTTTGTTCAGTTAAGCTGTTGCACGCACCTTGCCCACAAATAACTAAAAGAGTGTGAACTATTTAAAACCTGCTCCTGAGGTGATAAAAAAGAGATAAGTTCTGACCTAGCTGATATCTCACTTATGTGTTTGACAGCTATATCCAGAAATGGATAAAATATAAAGCATTTTTCATATGCTCATCTCAACCTGCATAGGGAACAAAATATAGAGAAGAGAGTAGCGGAGTAAAGTTAAGACATTTCTATCACAAGTGTATTTCTTACGTTACTTAAAATATAGCACTTCTTTTTTGAAACAAAATATATGTATTTTTACTGTCTTAAAGACAAGTCTACAGCAGAGTTTGATTTCAACATCAGCCTTATGGCAGCCATGTGGGAGTGAGATTATGGGACATGGAACAAAAGTCTTTGAGCCAAAGGAGGCCTTCTGAGCATAATGATTCTTATTTAAATTAGTGTGTTATTACTCAGTTGAGGAGGGGAGAATGAAATCTACTAAAAGAATATTCATTTAAAACCATGCTCACCTGCATTGTAGATGAAGAAAAATAGTTTGCAGCTTGTAAAATGGACAAATGTTTTTATATAATAATTATGCTATCAAGCAATCCTCACTCATTTATTTATGCTTTTATTTTTTTTTACATTTAAACTTGTTTTTCTTGTTGACATACCCACCAATTGATTTGTAAATATGCTTAAAATTACTTTGTATATTACAATGACTGCCACCTCTTCAAACTCGCTTAGTAATGTAGCAAACTTCTTTGCCAATGGGTGAAAGTACAGTGAATTCTAGTACAGTGAAAAGGAATGATTTCCTTTAAAGCTGAGCAGTGAGTGAAGGAGCCCTCAGTGCATCATAGTGTGTGCATGTAAGTGTGTGAGAGTCTCTATGTGTGTAACTTCTAGAAATGTTAGTCAGGAACCTACCAGCGATATTCGCCTGTGAAACCTGAGAAGATTTATAACAAGTAGGTAATAGTTTCAGGCCTGTGTGAGGAGAGCATGAACTAAAATTCATGCTGTGGCAGAACATGGGTTTTAGGGGGAAAGAGAAAACCTGAGGGTCTTGTTTCTTCACAGATCTCCTACACATTTAAAAGGGTACTGAGCTGGCATCAGGTAACATTCAACAGCTCTCTAGGATTTAAAAAGAATCAAACAATACATTTGGAGATCACCCTATCATTTTGAAGAGCATTCTTCATGTGTTTGAAAACCCGCACACTCGCATGCATTATGACAAGGAGTGAGCTTCCCAGCTAGCAGATTTTGTCAAATTAAATAAATAAAGCAACCAAAATAAAGTGAGACAAAGGGCCTGATTCACCTCTCACTCCCAGCTGTTTTACCTCCATTGACTTCCATGTAGTAAACTACTCTAGATTTACCTTGGTGTGAGAGGAGAATTGAGCCCTGAATTTTATTTTGATTCAGCTTATATGAGTGTTTAAATAGCACTTTCCTAAATGTGGTAAAATCATAACACATCCCCCTGTGGAATTTAAAGGGAGGGATTCTTGATGCATTAAGTCAGGTAAATAGCACAGTAAGATTCAATAATATAGCCATGGATCAATTTGAGGAGATGTTGGGCCAGATCCTGCTCTCCCTGATCCATCAACAGGGCCACTCATTTGAGTAAGGTGAGAAGGATTCAGCCCATTCGCTTTTATTTTTTGTGAGGAACAACCAAAGCATTACAGATTAAGTTGGTCAATTTATGACTAATAAACATAAAAATAGAAACTTCTTCTCTAAAGCAGGGGTTATTCATGCTACACTTGCTTCTTTCTGTATGTATGCTTGTTTCTGTAATTTTAATTTCAAGGAAAGGGTGTGATGTGGCTTGTTTGTAAAAAGTTTTTATTTTTATTTTATAGGGACCAATTTTTATTGAATTAGTTTGATAGAGAATGAGCATGAATGTTTTCTCGTGACACTCCAGCTGTCATGTTTTGGTCAGGGGTATCTAGAGTGTATTTTTAGGTGTAACTTTAAGTTTCCTTGTAATAAGTGTAACTGTAAGGAATGGGAAGAAGAGTTAGTTTGTCATTAACATTCTTCAATTCTGGAGCCCATCAGGAGGTAGATAAGGTAGCACAGGGTCCATCCACCTCCCCAGCCACAGGAGGACAATGCCTGGAATGTTTGCAATGTGTTTCTATTTTTGTCATACCTATGTGTGGCCATCCATCTGGTCTTAATCAATCAGTCTCATCCCAGAGCTTTGCTGTTCTCCCAGCTGAAATAATACACTTCTTCATCAGAGCTCTGCCTCAAGGAGGGTCACTGCTCATGATTCCCCAGACAAGGCATATTAACAAGGCTTACATATTTGTAAACATAGGTAAACCCAAGAGGGGTGGTTGGAAAGGAACATTTTGAAATATGAATATTTTATGAATAAACCACTGTGATGTTTACTTAGCAATATTACATAGCAAAACTTGATGAAGTACTGGAGTTAAATTTATTTTAGCAAAAAATCTCAGAAGCACAGAGACAAAGATAAATGATGGAGAAATGAATGATCCACCACCCTATTTAATCAGAGGTAGTGTGTATAAAATATGTTTCTCAAAGAGCAGGGAAAGTGGGCGGTGAGGACTGTAAAATGTGCCATTTATTTATTTAGATTGCACATCAGGAGATGAAACAAATGAAAACTCTGACTTGTTAATAATTTACATTTAAGTGGAAAATTCTTACATGCTGTTAAGATACCTCCAAGACCTGACACTGCAAATGCAAATAATTTACATTCTTTGTGCGCAGACGACTCAGCTTGTCTAGAAAAAAAAATTCAAATAAGTGTTCAGGGGGCAATCAAAACCAGGATACATTTACACTCCTATAATTACATTTATTAATTTCGGATGACTCTTTTGAAGCGTTCATGTAGCTGACCTCTCCATTCATCAGGTGTTCCTTGCTGAGAATCCGCTGGGCATACCTCACAACCTAGGAGGTAGGAGATGCAAAAAAGGGGGATTTCTTTTCAAAAAGCAGCACTATTACTTTTCCCCTAACAGCTTATGCAAAAAGTTTTGTGGGGGAGAAAAAGGCCCAAGCGAAAAAGAGGAGTGTGCATAACAATAACTACCTCTGTCCCTTCTGTTTTTGTTCTTTTCATGTCAGGGAACTTTTTAGCTGTGCTGCCTGGGTAACTGCTCTGGAAGGTTGGAATATCTCTTGTTGAAGGAGGTTTGTGATTGAGGGCCCTCTGACACAACCTTTTGTTGCTCTGAGGTGTTTGATCCTCTTTTCCTTTCTTCTAAAACCAATCCCATCCCTTTAAAAAATGGATAACCAGCACTTCTTTTACTTATTGTCAGCTTTTGGAAAGTTACTGTGGGGGGTTGTAGAAGTTTAACTAGTTAACCCCTTGCATACTGATCTCTTTCTGACATGATACTTTTTTCTTTTTGTTAAACATGGAATAGTTTCATAGCTGTGTCAGGTATGCAAATCCTCTTTCATATCAAACCATGTGATTCACAGGCTTTGGGCTGCAGATAGCTTTCTTGCAGGTCTTTGTTTTGCCTCACCCTGCAGACCTTACTCGGGCAAAACTGCCCATTCGAATTAAAGGGATGCTAGCTTCATCAAGGACTGCAGGATCAGTCTCAAAATCAGGGTGTGGGCAATTCAAGTGCAGTGAAACTTCAAAATGATTCACAATCTGAAATTGTAGATTTCCTTATCTTTCCTTAAACTGAAACTTGTGCGAGTCACCACAGGCACAAGCTGATCTGATATACTCATTTTCTTGCTCTGTGAGAGTGGCTCTCAATCATAAGAATTCACAGGAGTTACTCTTCAAAACTATGTGGTGAAATCTGAAAGTAACAAAGGAAGAGCACCTTAAAATGAAAATTGCCGTGTGTTTGCTCACTAAGAGCCTTGTGATTAAATGCTGGATTTTTTTTTCTTTTTTCAAAAAAAAAGGGCCACAACCCAGGCTGCAGGAAAGAAAAGCAGCTTAAATGGATTATTTAACAAAAAGCAACTTATGGCTCCTAGATAGTGACCTACATTCTGCACACAATGATGATGTTTTACGGTGGTGATAGGGTTAATAACCTAACATCATTCATGTAGTGTTTTTTGAAAATTGAATTTTACTGCTACAAAGTAAATGTAACAGCCCTCTGGAGACAATATTACAGGCACTTTATTGTTTGCTAAGCTGATGTCATCTTTCTACGGACTGACTTTAAAACAAAGGCTGAACATTTATTACAAATATCACTGTGTGAAAGGAAATCTACTGAAATATTGTTTAGAAGGTGAACTGATAAAAAATTGTATTAATACTTGGCTTTGATTATCTGCAAAGTAATGCCTGGAGAATATTTCCCACGTGACCTTTTTTCAACATAAATTTTCATCTTCAATATTCACATGCTCATTTTTAAATATTATCCATCTCTGAGTATGTGTTTCTTTAAATTTGTTTTATGATATACTTTAAAATTCATTCATAACTCTTCACAGCTTCTTTGTAAGAATACAGATGAGATTTTGATTGGAATCTAAAATGTTCCCTTCAAATCTGTTTTATACAAACAGAGTCATGCCTGCTCATTGAAATCAGTGGAACTACTCGCGTGTATAAAACCAACAAGATTTTACCATCAGGGACATGCTTAGGACCTGATCCTGTTCCCATTCTGAATTAGGCCATTATTCAGGCCCAGCATATGCATTAAAGCCAACATTTTCAGACCTGAATGCCTAAGGTTATGCTCCTAAATCCATAGTTAGGCACCTAAATAAAAGTGGTCTGATTTTTCAAAGATGCTGAGAACTTTGATGTTATCAATGGCTTCAACAGGATTTGTGGGCTATTCAATGCTTTAGGAAATCAACCCATGTATATTTAGGTGATTAAATATGGGTGTAGGAGCTTAATGTTAATCACTCATGTTTGAAAATTTTGGCCTTAGTTGTTTGTAAATAACACAGAGCCTTCTGAGTTTATTTATGAGTTTCATTCACACAAATAAAAAATCTATCCAGTGAGCAAAATACCTTGCCTCCTTTTTACAAGAGTAAATGATTTAATTGCAAAAAACCTAATGTTCATAAAAGTTACAATTTCTTTTTATGTTTCTTCACTTTGAGAGCAAATTAATGATCATTTTAAAGTAATAATTACAGTGAGGAAAAGGTATTCTCATGTATTACAATATCACTAATGTGGCTTTTGAAGGTGACATACAAAAAGAGGAAAACAGTTTTATGGGAAAGGGGACCTAAGCAGCTGATTAGCTAATCTGTGTTGAAGAAAGATTGCAAGAGTAGTGTAGGAAGAAAGAGACAAGTTTAGAAAATGCATACAGAAGTTACAAATAAAACTTGTAATTTAATGGGAGAGCTGTGATATTCGTATTTCTTTCTGAAGTTTGAATAGATGCAGTACATAATGAATGAGTGGGACCTTCACCTACACTCCCAAGCAGAGGTTTATGTTCACAACCTCTTGTTAAATATTTAATGCTAACAGACTGTGGCAGCCTGTATCACTGGGATTAAAACTGGCAATTGGACTCTAACAGTTTACTTTTAATATCCTCAGAGCAAAGTTTTTAGATTGCCAACAGTTATCAAAGAGCATCTTGCCTGTTTCACTAATAGTCATATTCTTAGATGTTTGAATATTATTTTGTATGTCAAGCCAATCTATCTGGCATATCATCCAACATCCTTTAACTTGTGCTGCATGGCATTTTTTGTTTAAATCTTTGGAGTTGCTCACATAGGTTTAATCCTGACACAAACAATACTCATGCTGACATCAGTGGGGGTTGCATGTAGGTAGTACTGCAAAATCAGGCCTTAAATTAAAATTAAAAAGAGATATATTGCTTAAAAATATAATCAAGAACTATGAATTTTCTGTTTAACTGATGTGTGAAGGTGACCTAGAATGCAACCAAACACCGTTCAAACAAGATCCAAATGTTCTCAGAACTTTTGGAACTTTCCAAATATCTCGAGGTATACTGCAGAATATTCTTCCTCACAGTACCTGCTAGACGGACTGACTCACTGGCAAAATGGGGCCTGATCCAAAGCCCATTGAAGTCAATAGAATGATTCCCATTGACTTTCAATGGTTAGACCCTACGTTCATTTTAACAAAGAGTATCCTCGGCCGACCTTCAAGTGCAGTACTGATGATAGCCTCTAAACTCTAAAAGGTGACTTTATGTCAGAAAAACTGAAAACAACAGTTTTCTCCAATAATTTTCCCCATCTGTGTGAGATAGAGGGGGGGAATTTGCTGCAGGTGTCAGTAGGTGCAACCCCCTTGAAAGTCAATGGACTTGGACCCGCTAATGCCAGCTGTGAGTCTGACCTCCAGTGTTCAACTGCCCTCTGATCTCAAGGTTAACAAGATAGATATATAGATCTACAGTATACAATATGTGCCATTAAATTTACCAACGCTGCAAATGGATGATGCTAGGCATCTCCTTTCTAGCTCACATGCTACAATTGTTTCAATTGCTTTGAAGTCAAACATGTTTTATGCTGTTTAGAAAGAAATCTCTGTAGTGTCTCCTGCAGTAGACAGTACTTGGTTGTAATGAATATAAAGGTGATTCTTTATTGAGGCTGCGGGACACAGACAGGACCCTGAAGTTCACTAGCTCCCAGGCTGAATAGCCGAGCCCTAGTGACACTACACAGAGGTCTCTCTAACTCCCAACCTGGATTTTGTAGTCACAGAAAGGAATGCTAAATACCATACATAAAGCATACAAGAAGAAAAAATATCCCTTCTTTACAGAAGAAATGTCGAAACAGCGTGCCAGGTTATACAATCAAAATTTCTTCACTATTTTAGTTGTACTAGAATTCAAAGAGAGTTTTATTTTTAAAAAAAAATGAGTATAATCACACATTTGAACCTAAGAATTAGTTTTTTACAGTGAGATAGAAAACCCCAAAATCTTGAGGAACACTTTCAGAATAACCAGAGAAAAATAAACCGTTCCTTATGTCAGTCTTGTTAGAGAGGGATTAAGAAACTGGCAATTATTTTGGCGACCTTAATTGTTGCTCTGGAGGAAAATATGTAATTAGAGCACGTTCACAGGCCTGCACACCTGCAGCACATCCTACAGTATAATGTCAGCTTTCAGTGCTTGCTGGTGCCAGGTTCTATCACAACCAGTCACAGTGATGCTCTGAGAACATTTCGGACTCATGTAATGTGGCTTCTGTGTATGAAAGAAGCAGGCATTTACACTGCCATACAATGGAGTGCATTACTGCAACACTGGTTTCATTATTTTCTGACGCCTACCTTCAGCACTGCTCTGGTTTACTCAGTTTGAGGTTTTATTGTTACGGTATAATAGTCCTGTACATTTCTGAAATTCTCTTATTATTCATCTTATTAATACAGTACTGGCTTGATTATCAGGCTGCAGTTGTGAAGGGGAAGATTCAGAGTGTTAGCTAAGTCAGAAGCTGGATAAATTCTTGGTATAATAAGAACAATTGTTTGATGTGAGTTAGATATTCTGCATGTATGCATATATCTACAGATGCCAATATACATATGTGGTGTATGGTGTATTCTGTTACCGCTATATCTAAAGAGAGAGAGAAATATTCTGACCAATATTAACATTTTTGAGGGAACGGTGAAACATCATCTTGTGACAATCTTCAGCCTCTTTTTTTCGAGTAATTTCTATTAAAAAAACCCTCTGAGGTTTGGAAAGCTAGTTAAAATAAAGGAATAGTAGAGGGAATAACTGTCTTCCAGCTAAATTCAGTAATCTGGCATGCTGATAGTTAACAGACTTCTCCCCCTAAGGGAGATACACTGTATTTTGCTATCTGACATGTTGTCATATATAAAGAAATCAATTGGTAATTAAATGATGCACCTTGTGAAGATGACAAAAGGCATTTGGTTGCGAAAAGAGAACTGGGTTGTGAGGGGTTTGTAATGAAGGCCTAATGACTATTCATAAGAGATTTTCAGTCCGTTGATCCACTTGACTGGAAAGTTCTGCCCTGGAGAGTTAGTGCTGTCAGTTTCTCTCACCTCAGAAAGCCGCCGCAATCGACGGTGTAGAGTATGAGCGAGAAATTATCTAGTTGTTGCTTCAGGCCTGTCTTAGGTCACATGCAGAAGGCACACATCTGGCTTCCTGTAGGTGCAACCTCAGGACATAAACTTTGACTAATTTTTAAACTATAAATATGTAAGACTGACACTGAATAAGTTACCTTTTATTCATATTTTAATATATTTTATAGCACATCAAAGTCTTTTAGTGAAGCTACCATTTTGGACTCTCAATTGCTGTTCATATTTCAGTAATGTCATTTTTCTGTCGTGTGCTAGGGAACGTTTTAGGCAGTTTCTGTGGCTCAGATGTACCCATGTTACCTTTTGTCTCCCTGTTTACAACCAACTGACCAGTCAGAATTATTCGTCTAAGGTCATCTACACTAAGACTTGATGGAGGTGTCAGGAGGCATTACAGGACTGCATAGACTTTTCCCTCACTGGAGTCTTTTCATGTTATAAATATCTCAGATCACTAGTAGTCAGGGTAATGGAATCAGACCATTGATAGTTCCTTCTTTCAAGATCTTTCCTTATCCTTTTCCACTGCAAGAAGTCCTTTGGATGAGGAATGTTTGTACCTGGCATGCCAGGATGCAGGAGCTCAGAGCTGCTAGAAAAAAAGTGTCCTGGATATATTCATGGAATTGAATTGAACAGCAATTTTTGAGAGTGCAGATATGAGCATACTCCTATGATGTGAATTTGAGGTTCTATAGCCTACACTGTGCCTTTGAAACGGGCAAATGTCTCCATCCAGCAAATCATAAAATATAATTAAAACCACAAAGGAAAAAAAAACATTTTGGAAGACTGTTCTGAAGTGTGAGATGTTACACTTTATTGGTGATCTCCTATAGAACTCCTGTGCAAAGGCAGTACCCAGGGAACTCTGTACATATTTGCTTTTGAAAAGTGACACTCCACATTATCTTATCAAGCAGCTTACCTTATCAAAGGTAAATATGTTTATCACCTCATTAAGCTTTTTTTCATGGGCACTTGAAAGCAGTATTTGTGGACAAAAACTTGTCAAAGGCATTGTTTGAGACGTGTACCCGAGGACAGTATGGCAAACTTCAGAGGTTTCAATCTGTCAGTAATGGAGAAGCAAAGTAATTCAATACATTATGTGTATTTGAGAAGACCTCACTGGTGTTTCCTTCTTGTGTATTGTGGTTACTGAATTTTGCTGCTGTGTTTGCCAGAGCTGACAAGGTGGACCAAATGAATGGACAAATGCCAAAAAAACAATTATGTTTATTAATGTACATTGATTGCTTGTTTAGGGTATAAAACAAATTAAAAAATACATTAGTATTTAAACCTTCTTTTTATAGCTGGGCTAATGACTACTTGTAATATAGTATCTAGTAAAGGACATTCTACGATACCTGTAAGTCCTGGCTTTATTATTAAATTAGTTGACTTTAATTTAAAAGGATGTTGCTATTGGAAGAAATGTTTATTTCTTTAAATGATAACCTGGCTTATAATATTCAAGTCAATTAGTTAGGGCCAGAGTCATCCACTCTTACACTCTGACTCACAATTTCAATGGGACTATTCACAAAGTGAGACTGCACCCTATCACCTCATGGAGGGAGCTGGAGTTTGTTGCCCTCTCTATAGAAAAGGAGGTGGGGCCTATACTGAAACAAGAAGGTCCCAGGATTATCTGCACAGAGGTTGTGTGCCTCTGTGCTGGTCCACTTCCCCAGCTACCTGGCTGCACAGCTCCATTGGAAAGGATCTGCCCTGGATTCCCCCAGACATAGCTCCCTCCTGTACCAGCTACATTCCCAAGAAAGGGGGAAAGAAGGAGGGTCAGCAGAAAAAGATAATACAGCCTAGACTGCTTCTCCCTTGATGCAGACTCCACCTTCTCCTCAGCACAGATTCTAGACTCACAGAGCACTGTCCTCAGGATCCACTGGCCAGGTCAGGGACAGTGTTGTGTAGCCATTTGAGCCCATTCTTTCTGGGAAGGGGGAGAACCATACTCAGAGCGTTCCCCTCCCCTGCTCCTATACATGTATTTAAGCTCCATAGCTGTGATTTGTCCATAGCATGGCAATCCTCATTTAATGGTGACCCTGCTGATACCTGAGACAGGGCATCTGGGATTCCATCACAAAATTGTTTACTATGTATAAGAAGCCACTAAATAATTTTGTTGTGTCTCTTTTAAGCCTATGCAAGAAAGTTATGGCATTTTAAGTTGAGGGCAATATCACTCAGAATGGTGTTAGAAGTGCTGCCAAATAGCAAAGTGAAGGCCATAAAGTAAACAGGACTTTGTGACACCTTGACCTTTCAGGTTTTATAGCAATTGTTTATAATGCTGGACTGACCACTAAAATATGTCTTCAGAAAAATGGTGCTTTCGCTTTATTTTGCCTAACTCATTCTTTCTTTATGTCTTATAGGGATTTCACCCTATGTTATGTTTATTTATTTAAACAGTTTTTAATTTTCTCCCCTTGCCTTCTTATCTACAAGCAAGGACTATCACAAAGATTTACCGATATTGTTCCCATGGTTAACTGATATCCTTCAGAATTCCCTAATATTACCTCTGAACATGGTTCAGAATGTGGATAAAGTTGCTCCAAAGGACATTTTTTGCAATTTTTGGTTTCCGTTCTGCACACAAAGAAATAATTGCCTTAAATAATGTATAAGATTTTTAAAAATAATTGATTCCAAGTCCACAAAAGTTCCCATATTATGTTTTTACACTCTCAGGAATTACACTCATACAGTACCCCTATAAACCTATCTCAGTATTGTGAGGCCCTATTGCAATTAATGGGGCCTGGCAGTTTTTCAGTTAAAAATTATACATGAGGGTCACTTTCCCTTAAATTATCTGTTGTATGCCAGCTGTTTTTAACTGCAACAATCTTACTTTCGTCCCTTGTCTAAAATGGATAGCTTGTCTACAATGTCTGTAGAAACTTCTGTAGACAGCATTTAAAGTCACTACTTTGTCTTAAGCAACACCTTGGTGGCATTAATAATTTCAGATGGATTTTGTATTTACATTGTTTCTTCAGTTCTGGAGAATGTTTGGATTGTTCATTTTGCTTGTTTCATGTCACAGCACTTGAGTTATATCATAATTTCTCATTTGCTGCACAACTTTATTCTATTTATATGCTCCTGAGTGATGCTGCTTTAAATGCCCATGAGTGGTACTTCCGTACTGTGAGCACTATCAGAAGCAACCTTAGGCAGATAAAACTCCTTCTCTTTTCGTTGGGGAGGGGGATGGGGGTCATTGTCAAGGGCCTTTTTTCTCTGGACTATTAAAACCATAGTTAGTAGAGCCTTTTTCATAAAGCGAGACTACATTTGGGATCATGCTTATTTCAGAATCAAAGACTTCGTCCTCAAATGCTTCTCATTACTAGCCAAACTGAGCAATGGTCAACTTTGCTCCATAATTAGAAAATCTGACATTTTAAAAAGATGTTCATAAAATGAAATATTTAAAGTTTTCCCCCTCCTGATTTTAAAATTAAAAATAACTAACTTGCATGGTTCACATGGTACTTAAATAAACCTGCCACCCTTATTTCCATAGATTAATGAATAGCAAAAAATATATGGCAAAGGTTTATGCTCACACTCTTTCCTGCCTTATCAGGGGCATTCTCTTTAATTATAAGATAAGTGTGATTTAGTAGTTATTTTTGTAACCTGGCAGAGATACTGCATCTGTAGAGTTTGATTTTAGCATATATTAGCATCAGTGTAACAACTGATGACCTGTGCTTTCTGTACTCTTAGCAATTAAGGAGCATATAGTATATAACGAGTTGCTGTAGTAACCTGATACAGCTGCATATTGATGTTTATCGTTAATTTATTTAAAAACCTGATTGCTAATATATAGACTGCAGCAGCTGGACAAGATCACATATTGGTTGCGATTACATGTTTCTCCTCTCCATTATGTGATCTTGCAGGGTTTAGATGTATGAATATGAAATTGTTCTGTTTTCTTTCAGAAGGCTTGTAAACTCCTTAAATAGTAGAACACAGTTTGCAATTGTTGTGGTACTGAGGGGGTGGATAGGAGCTGGGGCTGCAGCCTTGTCCAGTTCTAGATAGAATAAAACTGACAATGATGCAATGGAACTGGCATCTGGACAACTCTGTGGGATGAATGGCGCTGCTCTAGCAGTCCCTCCGGTGGTTGCAGGCCTTGTAATAGCTAGCGTAGGAAGGGTGGTGAAAACTGATATGCACTATTACTACATGTATAAAACTTAACACTGGGGCCATAGCACAGGTGGGGGGTTCCTGTTTATTGATTTTTATTACTTTGTTAGAATATACAGCTAATGCTTCTATGCTGCAGGAGCTCTGGGAGTGCTCACCTCAGGTAATAAACCTTTCTGTACTTTGCAATAGGTCACAATTTACATGGGGGCTTACATTATGCTGTACAAAGCTGTGTGTCTCCCTTCCCATTTCCTTTTGTAGTTTGCTGCTAAAAGAGAAAGAAAATAACTTACTGCATTTATTCTGAATTTTACAAAACTGTCCATTCCTGCTATGGAAATGGTCCCTTATTCTAATTACTCATATTTCCAAGAAAATTAGTCACACAAACTTATGTTATGTGTTGTCTCAGAGCTTGAAAGCAAATTAGGTTTCCAATAAGACAGTACATCAAACAAAGTAGCATGTTCTTGATGCAGATGACTTTTTTTTTTTTTGAATTATGGTTGGACATTTTTGGCAGACAGATTGTCTTTTACTCTATCAAAATGACAGTTTCTTTTGTAACTGCTACATTCATAATTAGAAGGAGAGAAGCAATCTGCCCAATTTAATATACTAAAAGAAGTTTAGTGTCTTGTGCTAGTAATTTCATTATTTTTAAATATGAATTAATTGTCTTAAAATAATATTGTTAGAAGTATAACTAGTAGGATTATGGAGTTAATTCTTCTATTTTTTAATCAAAGCTCCTATTAATGCACTTCAGATTAGATGTGAATTTTATTTTTGTGTCAGGTGTGCAGCTATAAGATTTAGAGGAACTTGGGGGTAGGGTTAGGGACTTCTGGGTGCAAAAATTCCGTTGAGCAAAAAATATAGTCCTCCAAGTTTACTATAATCTTAAATCTTGCAAAGCGTCATTAAAGGTAATGAATGAAGGAACTAGGTAGAGCTTGGCAATGGAATAGTCTTTCACTTAGTGCTGTGTGCGGTTCACAAAGTTTGCTTCCTGGAATTTTGCACTGAAGCTGTTGTGATTTTAGTTAGTGGGATTTAACACACGTACCCTGATTTCACTTTATTCACAGTGTTGATGAAATGGTTATTTTCTCATCAAAGTCTTGCAAGTTTTCAATGCAAAAACCATGCCCATGATCCTGCAATATGATTTAATTGGGGCTGTACACAAACATATGGGTCCAGCAACACAGATGAGATTGCAGGATTATGATCAATATTGTCTCCAAAAAATGGATCCCTTTTTTTGCTCAGAAACAGGCCAGGTGTTGCCTGAAAAATTAACATACTTTAGTGAAATTTTATCCTGAAAATGGGCTGATTTTTGAATTCATATAAAACAATGTGAATAAGCTTCACTAATTTCACAGTTGCTTCCTAATAATTTGCACATCTGTTTTCATCTCTGTGTAAACACTAATTCAAATCTAGACCACCCAATTGTGACCAAAGGATGTTTCCATCTGATGACTGTTGGCCTATGTGAAATGAGTTGGTGGTTTCACAACCACCAGTTCTTGGTACACAAGGGAGCACACCAGAAAATCCCACAATATAATTAGCATATGTTTTGGCAGCTTAATTAGTGAACCTAAAGATTAAATGCACATGGAAGCCAAACTATTCTGTCCTGTCAGATTTGAGGCCCATTGGCAAGTCAGCTTGAGCAGGCTGTTTTCACCCCTTTATGCTACTCTGGAAAACTAAAGGCATAATGGGGAATACCCCTGCAGTAAAGGGAACCCCAAATAGCACATAGCTGCAGGAATGACATTACAATTCCTCTCTTCCCCCTCCCCTTGCAGCCCCAGCATAGAATGTGGTGTGAACATTGTGGGAAGGGATATGGCCAAAGTCAGTTGCATTTTGGCGGTTTTCAGCTGCTGCAAGAGCCCTTGGGGAACCATTGTAGAGAAACATAAGGTTAGGCAGCACTGAGGCTGCTGTAGCTTACTTGAGGGGGCATCCAGCTGATCCAAGAATTTGGGCAGTATAAAGGTGATTTAAAGTTTGGCTGGAATGGGGAATCAGACCCCAAGGCTGTAAATATGGTCTCTTTCACCACCTTTAAATTAAAATTAATTTTTTTAAAAAGAAAACACTCAAAAGCATGGGGCGGGAAGTACTTCAGTGTTTGAGGTTTAAAGCCTCAATCCACATCCCCTATTTTACCTCTATATACTAAACAATGTCTCTGAAGTTTATATATTAAAACAATTCCTGAAAATAATTGTTTTCTCTGTTGGGTGCTCAGTACATATTCACGCTCTTTGCTGCTCCTCTGCCTTTCACTCTGGTACCACTTTGGCCCTCGCCCCTAGCCACCCCCTCCACAACAAAAAGACTCATCACTTTCAGAATGAAATCATTATGACACAGCGACCTTGATCTGAACATGACGTTTGGTCTCCGCAGCCCTGTTATATCCCACTTGTGCCAAACTTTACATTTCCTTCTGGCTCGGAGGATAATGTTTTCGCACTTTCTTTGGGCTCATTGCTAATGGCCAGCCTAATGGATGCATTCTGACTGGCCATGAAGAGCAAGTAGATGGACAAATCTTGAGTGAGTTTAAATTCATGAGCTTCGTCTGAGATTGCCTGTGGAGGAAGTATGTGCACAGACATCTGCAGTAAGTAATCTTTTTCATATATATTGTATTACATACCAACAAAAACCCTGTGGTTAAAGAATGTTATTTAGGTTGCAAAGTCAACGCCTTTAGAATTAGGAGATTCCAGATTTATAGTTGCCTGTGCAACCTTAATTCTGTCATTTAATGCACTGAACGGAATAGGGTTGTTGAGGAAAAAATAGTATGTATTCATACAATTAAAACCTGTGTCATATGAATGCTCACAAGTGAGAGTGCATGAGCAAGCATTAATTTTGGAATTTCCTAACTTTTATGCTTGACCTTGCAACCTTTAAAGGTAAAAACAAACTCTATTATGTACAACTGTACCATCAGTTAGGTTTGAACCCTTAGCACAGAGTTCTGCCACTTAAGCCATAAGACAAACCATGTTAGCTGAGAGCAGGAGAAAACTGTTGTCTTGATCGTGGGGAAAATGGGCTACAGGCACCATATGCTGGGTCAAAGGGCTGATCAGGCAGCACATGGCCCAGTTCTCTTTCTTCTCTTCATGCCCCCTGCTGGGAATTGGCGAGTTCCTGACAGATGTGGTGCCCTCAGAAGGATGATGAAGCTAGTGCTGAGTCCAGGAAGTGGTCAGGGGAGACTGGCCGAACTCTTTCTCTTCCCCTCCAGGAGGTATAGGATTCTTGCTCTTCATGGGGCCCTCCAGACGAGGGAATGGGCTGATGGGGTCATGTCCAGAAAGAGGTGTTGTCAGTGGGAAAGAACCTCGCCTGGCAATCTTTCTCCCACCCCAAGCTCCAACATCTACCAGTCATTCACAGTGCATGCATGTGTTTGTGCTTGCTGTTGTTGCTTCAGTTGCAATGTGGGCCTGGCCATAGAATGTTCAGTTATTGTTTTGACATGTTTCTGTCATTTTCACACAAGCAACAGAGGAAAAGGCAATTTTTAACAGTTTACATCTCAGCCAAACCTGAATGGAATATGATGGGATAAGTGAAAGGCACATCTCTAGCCCCAGGGCTTTGTCTCTGCCAAAATTTTGAAGGCCTATTGCAAACAATGGAAGCATTAGAGTTTCTCAAAAACAGGTCTCATGAATCTTTTCTAATGGAAAATATTATGCAATCTAGATATAAGGGGCACCAGTTGCTACCCCTATAATACATTTTGTTCGGTACATACAGACAGAGACATACCTCTCCACTGTTCTCAGCCAAATATTCATTTCAGTAATGCTATTTACTGGAAGACATTTTAGCTAACGGAGTTAATACTTATACTAAATCATTCTCAGGTACCTGTTTTTTATAAATATGCCATTTGCACTTTGTTTTGCTTGTGATGTTAATATTTTTGTTCAGAAACCATCCTGCTTTTTAATACTCTCCTAAGAGATCAGGGGGTTGCTTTTTTATTATTTTAACTAAAAAAATTTCAGTAAGTAAGCTGTGTTCTAAGTCCACTGCAGGGGCTTCAGCTGCAGTCCCATGCTCTTTTACAAGCATGTCATTACAGATCTGCAAGTGAGAAGGTGAATTCTCCCTACGGCATGTATTGAAACCTGACATAAGGCCAATAGGACATTGACTCAGTGAGCCATTTTTACCTACGTTCTAAGTTTGTAAATGATCCCAAGTATTTCAGTAGTTTCATATCTACTGTATCTAATATCATGTTTGCTAAATAATGAACTGGCTAGGGTACTTTTTTTCATTTTCATGGGTCTTAAAAGATGCTAAGTTATTTGTTATAATGCATAGTCATTTCTGTAAACTCAGAAGCCACTGTTGGTAGTGCAGATTTTCACACAGTTTCCTCACTGACCCCTAACATCTGCCTAACCTTTAAGCATATACAAACCATCTCTGACTTGGGTTAAAGGGTAGAGGGCTATTTTTACTGTGATTTAAAAAAAAAAAAACCATGTTTGTTATATTTCCAGGCCAATAATTTTCCCTAAGCATTTTTACCTAGCAGATTTATATATAGTAAGCGTCTGTCTGGTCATCTCAATTCTGAAAACAATGCTGGATTTCCCTTCAGTATTAAATGCATCCGAGGTTGGCTCTTTTATCACTTCTTTTCTTCTTGGTGTCTCAGAATTTTGAAGTCTTCTTCCTTTGTCTCAGAAAGGGAAACTGCTGAAAGCATTTCCACCTGGATGTTTAAATTATTTAAGTTGCAGGAACCAGACCTTTTCCCTCCTGAGTAGTTGTGGGTTTTAAAGGCTAAAATTGCTTCATCATGCCAAAGTGAAAGTATGCATAAATTATTTAGTTAAACCTGAGAAAATACAGACTTTTCCCAGTGATCTTTCAAGGGCTGCCTACTTAAATTTCAGAAGAATAGGCAGGTTTCTCTCTCTCTCTTGGAAAATATGTTAAGTACCTATTCAGTCTTTTACTAGATAACAATGATCAAAAATTGGAGAACAATGTTTTGAGCAAGTGTTTATAAAAAAGTAAAATCTTGTAACAGAATTCCTAAGTGCTAATATTCATCTAGAAAGTATGAATTTTCTCACCAAAAATAGGTAACATACTGTGGTGACTGTTCCTGATGCCATATAAAGGTTGTGTCAGTATTTCCATTATGATCACTGTTTATCAGGAGTTTATAGCTGACTGTCAAAATACAGGAGCAATATTTTTAACCTACTTTCAGCTGACATTTTTTATTAACTTTGGGCCAGATTGCAATACCCTTAATAACAAGCATAGTGCCTTACACCAGTACTGGAAGGAGTGTTACGGACTATTGAAGTCAACATTCCTACCTGTGGAGTAAGATAGTACTCAGGAGTATTTTTAAAGTGTGATCCTGTTCCCATTGACTACAGTTGAACAGGATCAGTATATACCAAACCCCAATATACACTAAGTATACAGCAGCACAGGACATGGCAGAGTGTACAAGATTAGGCACACTACAGAGGGAAGTCTGCTCCTGCTCCTGTTGATGTCGGTAGGAGTTTTGCCTTTGACTGCAACAGACACAAGAACAGAGCCAGATAGTGTATACAGAAGTAAAAAGGGGGAAAAGAATAGAACAATTTTCTCAATTACTTATTGTACTCTATTTCTGCATGAAAGGCTATCCTCCAGATTGTGTGGGGCAAAAGGAAGGGAATATGTAGGGGATCAAAGTTAATACAAGTTATTAAGAGTAAAATAACGAAGCTGGATGGTATAGGCCACTGCAATCAGACTCAGTCCTGTCATCATTTTGTAGTAGCAACTCCCACTAAAGTCAATGGACTTTTCATTGGGCTTAAGGCCCTCCAGGATCAGCTCCTTCATTTGCAAGAGGCTTGTTTGTCTTTAAATTAAAAAAAAAAATCCTGATTTAAAAATTGACATTTGGAAGAGAATTAGCCCACACATTACATTTCCAGTACTGCAGCTGTCAGAGGTAACAAGAGTTTCAGTGGGAGAAGGCGCATGCCCAATGTCCAAAAACATATAAACATCTCCAGAAAACAGCCCCTTGCACACACATGGTCACTTTTGAAATAGCAATTGCGTAACTATGTTGAGCTTGTGAACTCAAAGAGTGGCAGCCATATAGGAAGGATAAACTCTAATGACTCCAAAAGAGTCCATCAGTCAATGATCCATGAACTGAGAAACAGTTACACTATAGACCTTAATGGCTCCACAGTAGGGATTATGGTATAACATGTATTTTCAGAATGAATGTATACCTCAAAATACTTACAATATTTAGCCACTGGAGCCATTACAATCTATTAAGCAGATAATACCATATTTTCAAAATGAGTAGAGTTCACAAAAATACCTATTTACCCAAGCTGGCCCTTCAAGCTATTGTGATATGTTGGATAAATAGTATGTGTTTTCAGAACTGGAGCAGAGACAAGCAGAAGTACTGGAAGGAGTGTTATGGACTTTTAACTCCTTTTTTAAAGCTTACACGGGCATTTACCCAACATAACTTCTGTTTATACACTAGAAACTGTTAAGAGTCTCTCATGTCACCTCACATACACCTAAAGCACACATTTTTGTTTTTTTAATCTGCTTTATGCTGTAGGGGAAAGGAAAGGAACTAAAAAAGATGCTTGGGTGAAATAACTTTTACGGTTGTAATGGTTGAACATAACACTTTGACAAAAGCAAAGTTAACATGAAGACATCACCCCAGCTCAGGCCAGTGGAGAAATAAAATGTTAAACGTCGCCATGTAAGATGGGGAATCAGCTGTAACTGGGAATCTCCTTGCTTTGGTTTCATTTGCACCACAACCTGAGCATTACAGTTTTCTCTCTTTGAATTATTATAAAGATTTGTATTATATGTAATTACAATACAAAGAGACCCTGCCAGATAAAGCTATTTGCTGAAGTACTGTTTTCAAAATACACACAGTCATTTCACACTTTAACTTACACCTTTTCATTACCTGCTAATAAAAGTATAGTGGTTAGATTTGCCTAAACATGTCTTGCTATGTATGTTAACCTCATGAGTAACTCTGGCCTTTAGAGAGAGACACTTTATAGCAACTGCTCCTTTTTTAAGGAAAGAAGTTTGTCTTAAGAAAAAAGATACTGAATTCCCCTCCCTCTCCCTTTTGTCAATGTTATAAGCATCCTTGTTCCATAGATAACGGAGTTAAGTATAGAAAATGCAATGTGGCCAGGCTCCCAGATTCACTACAGCCATATGAATTGTAAGAGTGGTGATACTTTATTTTTTATTAAACTTATAACATGACTGTCACACAAATAGTGTTTACATAGAAGGGTACACATTTAATTTACTCCTGGGGAACATTTCTAAAGAATATAAATTGTATTTTGGAAGCTTCCCTCCACATAAAGTTCATCAATTTATTTATTTATTTATTGGCATTTTAATTGAGGCTTCCAAACAGCACATCCGACTCAAAGTATCAAAGAGCAAATATCTGTTGTGCAGTTATAAAATCAACTCTAATTTTCTTACTATGGAGTAGCAGATAATCAGCCTATAAATTTTGCTTACATTACTGTGTGGAAGTGGAACTATAAATTCAAAATAGTATGCAGGTTGGTGAAAATTGAGGTCTAGGCAGCAATGCATGTCCATAAACTTTTCTCAGGTTATTGGAATAGAACAAATCAAAAGCTGTTCCTGGTTGTATGATATTCTCTTTTGATAGACCAGACTGCTTGTTGTTAGCAGTCCAAGTGCAGAGGTTAGTCAGAGCAGAATGTAATTTCTAGCAATCTGACAGACCTGCGGATTGAAGCGGCAGGTTTTCCCTTCCGATTTCAGGGAATTGCTTCTTACTGTGACAAATGATTAGCTGTTATCTCTGACTGAATTTGATTTCTACAAGCAGCTGAGTCAGGTAACTTTGCAGCATTTGAGGGGGTTTTACAGGAAATGAAATCGGCTCCCTAGTCACATGCAGACCAAATGATATTTTTCCTATTGGGGCAAAATTGTGCTTTTGGTTAACTAGAGGCAGATTTACAACATCTCTATCTCTATCTCTCTATATGTAGGTAGATAGAAAGAGCTATAGATGATTTGATGGATTTTTTTTTAGTTTGAAGATGACACCTACTTTCAACTGGATCATAGTGGAACACCCCGTGGTATAACGTTATGGGAAAAGTTAAAGCTTTCAATGCCATATGCGAACCATGAACAACCAGGGTGATGTGGTATAAACTAAGGTTACTACATCTGGTTTCACAGTGTTTTTGCACTAGGGAATTGTGATGTTAGTGTGATTAGATTCATTTAGGGTGAAAAACACCCCACTACAGTGCCTTTTGAGTCGCTTAACTCCCTGCCCTCCCCATTAACAATTTAAGTGTGGCTTAACTTGGGTGGAGAGTCTTGCATGGGTCCTC
>NC_088801.1:23554823-23562323 GCF_011386835.1 Chrysemys picta bellii | reverse complement strand
ACCCAGCTGCTAGGGCAGCCATTTAGTAGAGGGAAAACAAATCCGACAGGTAGGTCAAACAGAGCTGAATGGCAGCTACGGACTGTAGCCCATCATGGCTGCTGTCATAGTCTAGCAAGCCGGACCGAGAAATGGGTAATGCAGAGCGAGAGCAACTGAAAGCAAACTGTGCAGACCCAAATCATAATGTACAGTCATGGAAAAAGTGCCACTGACACAGTGAATCTGAGTCAAAGTCCCACATGGCCAACTGCCACATGGGGGAGTTAGCTAGTAAGACACAGAAAACCAGGGTACATGGGGGGGGGGGGAGGAATGTATTTATTAATAGGCTTTTTTTGTGGTGCTCACCAGCATGCCGTAGTATCTGAATGCCTCAGATTTATTGCTAGTGTCCACTGGCCCATCCTGACAATGAGCCAATGACACGCAATTCACACACAGCACTCCTAAAGCTATTTCAATAAGCTGACACACAGATACCTCAGATAGGGCTGGCTGATTGTATTGTGTGTGTATTTTGCAGCTGCCCCCGGGTGATTTTAATGTCTATGCAACACATGCATTATGGCACAGGGAGGGGGAGAGCACGCTATTCTGTCTTCTCTCCTCAGCTACACTTTTCTGGTGTCTTTGCCTGCTGGTGTCTGGGCCTGCCATGTGTATGCACAGCTACCCCATTCACCTGGCTGTGTTGGGGTTTTCATGCAGGTTACACCTCTTTGCTGCCTGAATGGTGTAAGCGTCACTTTTTTTGTGTGCTTGCAACGTGCACACATAGCACCAAAAAAAAAAATGGACAAAGAAAGATGCACACACAAACTTATAGAAAATAACTAGAGGTGATTGACTTTTTTCAGATTTTGAATTTTGATACAAAAATGGGAAAGAACATTAATTATTTTGCCTTATTGCTACCAACTATAAAAATGGCCAAGAAACAAATTCCGACCAAGATAGTTGCACACAACTCCCATTAGATCTGATTCTAGTCCAAGTTAGACTGATATAAATCAGGATAGAAGTAACTCCACTGAAGTCAACAGAGTTACACTGGTATAAAACTCATGTGCGTGAAATCAAAATCATGCCTAATCCAAGTTGTGCATGTGTATCTGATGGCAGAATTTGACCCTAAATTTGTCAGAGATGATTTCACAAATGTAAAGGTAATTTCAAAGTTAAAATTAAAGCAAAGTAAAATTAAATATGCATCTGTGAAAACATCTATTCAGTTACGTAGTTGCACATTTGTAGGATGTACTTTACACTTTGTGTAGAATTAAAACCATTAGTACAGATCTGTCTGCAAATAGTGACACTTACTCCATAAGATCACATCTATTTATATTGTTTCATAATGCATCTAAAATAGTAGTTCATGACAAAATGTGTTCACAAAATGTGTTACTCTCACCATTGCTAAGAAATCTATTTTCCTAAGGAAGGAACATTTCAGTATTTAGCTGGGAAAGAGGGGCTTAATATGTGTATTTTTTTCTTTCATAGGACTTCCTTTTGCCAACTTTACCTTGTATAAATAATTTTGCCTGGGAGAGCCTTTACATGGAATGCAGATTGACTATTACTTCCTGAACAGATTTAAATTTAACACCAATTTAGTCACTGTAGTATTCCTATATTGGAAATAACAGCTTCCATAGGACTTCTACAATGTGCCAGAAATATGATCTCATACGTGGAAACAAATTTCAATGTGTTTTCTTTTACATATGTTTTCTTTTCATAAATTTTTCCCACCTATGTTTCCCTTGTTTCCCAAACTCTCTCCTCTGCTCCAGAGCTGTGAGAACCTAAGAAAATTGTCTGATGAATGAGCTAAGTTTTAATAAAAATTGCCAAGCTCATAAACTTTTTATACTAAGATTAATTAAAGAAATAGGACTAATTATTTTTATCATATTAATAAACACTTAAAAGTAAAGTTGAGCTAAACTTCTAATCTGAAAGGTGGATACCACTAAACACTGGAGATCAGAAGTCTGCAGATAATTACTGCAGATCAGTGGTTTTTTATTTGTGGTCTAAGGGGTTCGCAAATGGTTGTTGTTACTATAGAACAGGGGTTTTCAACATGTGGTCCAGACTATGTCTAAGATTTCCAAAGGGGTCTGCAACTTCATTCGAAATTTTTTAGAGGTCCACAAATGAATAAAAGGTTGAAAACTACTGACTTAGAATTTATGCCCTATACTTCCAAAATACTGTTCCAAAAGTGATTGGCTAATGCTTCTGGAGGCAATGCTTCCTAAGGGCCAGACTCTGACCCCAACAGTGCACCCACACTGGGGAGTAAGGGGGGTCATCAGATGTCCACTTACTCCCATGCACCACCTAGTCATAACAAGGGAAGCAGAGCAGTTGGAGAACAGTCTCTGGTGACTGCTACTGTTTATTCTGCTGAGATGAGTAGGGGTTAGCCATGGACTGAATCTTGACTCCATGCCAGCTTTGCCATGTGAGCTGGGGGGTGAAGTGGGAAGAAATCTGTGCTGGGTATAGGGCTGGTGCAGATTACTTCTCCCACACACACCTGGAGTAGGAGGGAAGTAGGGATCACAGAGTGACATTCTGTGCTTTTCCCCTCACAAACTAATGTTAGTCTGATCCTCTTCACTTCCTGCTCCACATATCCCCTCAAGAAAACCCACCTCCAAATGAGATTATAGCACTGTGCATTTTGGTTGGGATTTTAGTTTACAATTTTGTAGGTTTCTTCGCTCATTTGTTAGGTGCAGTTTGATTTTTTTAAAGTTATTTGGCAGTTGAGTAGTACAATTTCCTACTTCTTCAATAGAATCGTAGGTCTGGAAGGGGCCTCAAGAGGTCTTCTAGTCCAGTCCCCTGCACTCAAAATAGGGCTAAGTATTATCTAGACCATCCCTGACAAGTGTTTGTCTAAGCTGTTCTTAAAAATCTCCAACGATGGAGATTCCAAAACATCCCCAGGCAATTTATTCCAGTGCTCAACCACCCTGACAGTTAGGAAGTTTTTCCTAATGTCCAACCTAAACCTCCCTTCCTGCAATTTAAGCCCATTGCTTCTTGTCCTATCCTCAAAGGTAAAAGAGAACAATTTTTCTCCCTCCTCCTTGTAACAACCTTTTATGTACTTTCTCAGCTAACAATGCAAACAACAATGAGCTAATAACACTCTTTAGTATTTTCTCCAGACTCAGTTAGCTACTAGTCAGCTTGCTGGACAGAAACTCCTCTTTAGTTGGATGGTAGCTTGGCGCAAAGGAGCACGGTGGTTGAATGTGAAGTGGCTATAAGTCCTCAATGTGAATACACATTAGCATTCATATTATCTTTTTAGAGTCCAAGGGTTTATTCTTTTAAGATTTTCTTAGAAGGGTGGCTCACCTACTTAATTATCTCTAAAATATAACAGTATTTAGGGAGATATATTCACAAAGAGCACTTTGAGTTCATTAAAAAGAAGAACAGGAGGACTTGTGGCACCTTAGAGACTAACAAATTTATTAGAGCATAAGCTTTCGTGGACTACAGCCCACTTCCATAGTCTATATGCATCCGAAGAAGTGGGCTGTAGTCCACGAAAGCTTATGCTCTAATAAATTTGTTAGTCTCTAAGGTGCCACAAGTCCTCCTGTTCTTCTTTTTGCGGATACAGACTAACACGGCTGCTACTCTGAAACCTTTGAGTTCATTGAATGCTAGAGATGCTGGATTATCATGTCACCCTTCACAGCTCATTTTCGCCTGCTCACTTGATATATACCTACTGCCTACTGCCATTGCAGTTGGTTGCAGCCTGGGAGCCTGCCAAGGTCAAAACATAGATCCAGCCCTACACAGATCTCCAGCCTTGTCTACACTAAAGGGAAAAGTCGGTCTAAACTACACAGTTTGAGTTACATGCATAGCGATGTTGATGGAGACGCTCTCCCGTCACTCCCCTTACTCTTCTCGATCCGGTGGAGTACAGGAGTCGATGGGAGTCTTCACTAGATCCCAATACATCAATCTGTGGTCTTCACTAGATCCCAATACATCGATCGCCGCATATCGATCCCCTGGTAAGTGTAGACAAGCCCTCAGTCAGCAGCTGAACTCCGATAGATATCAATGGAAATTGTGTCATTAGGCCTTACATGACTTTAGTGTTCTTAGTTATATCAGCAGAGTCCAGCCTGTCGTACCTCTTGTTATTTATTTAAAAATCCACTAAACTTATATTGAGAAATTTAAAAGCACATTTGTACCTAGCTGATGAAACAGAAAAAGAATTTGGCAGGAAGCATTGAACAAGGGTCCTTATATATCTGCTATTTCATTCTAATTGGCACTTACACAGCACTTTACATAAAGGGAAACTGAGACACAGAGGTGTCCCAGATCACACAGAGAATCAGTGGCAGAACTGGGAATAGAACCCACATTTTCCAACTCTCCAGCCTGTGCCCTAGCCACTGGGCAATATTGTGCCCACTCATGTGTGACCCTGTTGCTGATAGATAAGAAATTAGACTTATTGAACACTCTGATTTTTCATAGTGAATCAGCATCAAGATATCTAGCACATGTGTTTCTGTAATTACAATACATTGGGAAAATTCACAGTGCTCAATGGCTCTCAAACTCACCTGCCAACTGTGTAAGTAGCCTAGGGCTGTAATATATAAAAATAGAGAGAAACTGGTTAGCTATATGGTGTTCTGCTTGTTGTTGTTTTAATTCACACAAATGGATATGCATCTTTGCTCATCCAGACAAGTTTCTTGGGTCGCCATTTAACAGGAAGATGTGAGTTTGTAAAAGTGCAAGGCAAACTTGGTAATGTTAGTTTTGCATTTAGGAGCCTTTTACTCTATAACCAAATTATGTGTAGTGGTCCTCAAGCCATAGGAGAGGCAAATCAAAGCAGGTGAAAACCTGAGTGTGGTGGGGGGGGGGTCATGATGGTTCTTTATCAATTTCAGATCCATCCCCATATCCACTTGTGACTCTGTTATACAGTTCAAAGGATGGGGCTAACTTGGAGTGTCACAGATTTAGGATCTAATCCAAAGCTCACTGAAGTCAATGGAAATCTTTCTGTCGACTTTAATGAGCTTTGGATCAGGCCCATATTAGGGAGCATCTATACTGAATATTAAAGCAAGAAGATACAGGAATGATACATTAGAAGATTTCGGAAAGGTGAAGGTTTCCTTTCAACCTGAAAGGAAATGATGCACACTGAACAACAGCTATAAAAGAAGTAGGAACTATTTTAATGGCTGTAAGGTTCTTACTCTTTTCCCCTGCCTTCCATCCCATGGAAATGTGTACTTGAAAACACTGGACTCTCACAGGTCTGATCACTCATGAACATTTTAGTGGCTCAGTAGAATCCCTTAGAACAAATGTCTTTCGTCCCCATTAATCAGAGTTCCCAATTACCAGGAGACACCATTTGCAGATGTCTGAGGCACTACGGAGCTGTGGTGAGCCTGTAATGTTACAGGACAGGCTCATGAAGCAGTAAAGAAGCACTATCTTCATTGGAAGAGGGAGTGAATATGCTGGTCACTATTTGTCAGCAGTAGGGTCAGCTGTGAGACACCTAGCATGTGTAGGTGATTTGGAAGGGGTAAAACTAATGTCCAGAAATTGCAGTAGTGAAACAATTAAGCATGACTGAATCCCAAAAGGCATGCCATTAAGTGGAATCCCATCCCTATTAGACAACAGTCATTGCTAAAAAGTATCACTCTATCATTCGGTTTGATTCTGTCCCTGGAAAATATATCAGTTAGGGGCCTGTTCCTACAATGAGGCAGGACTTTCATTAACAATATCAGCTTCTGTGGATAATGGGAGTTTTGCCTGTGTAAGTATTGCAAGATTGATTGCTAAGCAGATTTTTGCAAGTAACCCCCTGATTCAGCAAAGAGCTCCATATATGTTCAGATCCACTCTGTGGATCTCAGTGCAGGATCAGGATTCCATGTATCCACTCCCGGAATGCTATGGCTAATGCACTGAACAGCAGGTCAAAAAACATAAAAAGTTTGTGTATTAAAAATTCCTTTCAGAGAGGAAAACATTCACTTGTGTATATTAAACATAATTTTAAGCTCATTTTTACATTTCTTTTCTCAATATACCCAGAGCATCATTATAGACAAATGGCTGACACATCATCATTTTAAGAAACAAAGTTCTGTTTGTTTTATAGGAAAAAGGGAAAAGGCATCTGCAGTTACTGACTTCTATTACTTTTTCCTCTACCATAACATAAGCAAGAAATAATAAAGTGGTTTTTTTCCCCCTAATTTTTTTTTTAATTCACTCCCAGGCTGTGACCTGGTTATGCCAAGTTTAAGTGCAGAGCAAGGCCCTAATCCTGCAAAGGTTTAGATATGATACATAATTTTACACAAGCGAGTAGTGCCATTGGCTCCTGTTGGACTGCTCAAATGAGTATAATTAAGCACTACATAACTCTTTGCATTCTTGGTCCCTAAAATTGTATGGATAAATTCTAAATCCCTGACAAACTGAGGTTCACTCCAATTCTCTCTTTGAATATGCAGACAGTTATCAAGTAAACTGATAGCTATTAAAAACAACAGAGTACTGAGGAAGTACCTAAAATGCCTGTAGACTGTAGCCCAGGCAGAGTGCTTTATAGGTGATGAATCATAAAACCTTACAGTCCTCAAATTTCACTTTTAGAGGATTCTTCCTTACCTTTGTCAAAATTGTTTTTGCAATTGAGAGCAAAGGAGGAAACAATTAGAAAACGTCCCTTAAGAGTATTTTACACGGGGATAAGGGTGGCTTCCATTTAGATTGATGTATATCCTTATCAGCTTAACTAAGCAGGTAAGGTGTTCATTAGCAAGGCTGGGGGGAAAAAAGAGAGAGAGAGAGAAAAGAGAATGAATGTGGAAGAGTGAGAAGAACAAACAAGTCAAAGCATTTGTTCATGCTGCAATCTACACATCAATTATCCTGCTGTGCTAATTACCACCTTTCCATACCCCAGGTACCTAAGCATTCACACTTACTCACTCTTTCATGCCTCTGATCAAAAAAAAAAAAAAGACAGAAAGAAAGAAATGATGGAAGCGAAAGGAAGATGAACCTAGAGGTGAAATAAACACTTAGATCCAAATGTTCTTTACATATGAAAGTATAAATAAGGGTCTACATTGTTTTAGAAAATGAAACACTTACAAATATTGTAATTGTAAAATTATTACTAAGGTATATGCAACCATTCTGCTGTCTAGCTGCAGAGAGGTTTTAGATAGCTAAAGTAAAAAAGAGGTAGGTATTATAGACATTGACTGATGTTTTTAGTCGCATTATTAGTATGTTACATCATTAAAGTCAATGGCTACTAATTATCAACTTACTTTTATGAGGCTGCTCAAAAATTGGACCCAGTGTACTGCTATACAGCTGTATTTGTTTTTTTCAGTCTTGGTGTTACTGATTGCAATTAAACCTTCTTTACTATGA
>NC_088801.1:23539823-23547323 GCF_011386835.1 Chrysemys picta bellii | reverse complement strand
TATAGGCTCTTAATGTGTCTTTTTGCAAGTTGATTTAAAATATTTTGTTGAATTGTCATGTATCCTAATAATTAAAGGGGTCTCGATAAATTCCTTTTGGTCTGATGCTTATATTGTTTAGAGATTTGACATATTTAACAAATCATTGCTGAATTGTTGGCAAATAGAGGGGTAAAATACATTGAAACATGGAAGTGCAGCAAGAATTTTTGCATCTTTTTTCCAGCATTCCTTTGCTGGAGCCTTGCTGATGAAGGTTCCTTCCCCCCTCCCACCATCATCAAAGGCAATTATTGACGTGGGTTTTGAAGTGCAGATTATCAAGGTATTATTTCCTTGGAAGTGCAAGAATACTGTAGATGTAGAAAGCAAGAGGAGCTGACTAATTTTCTAAAGAAGAGAAAGCACAAGTTGAGAAATTTAAATGACTCAATGTCTGAAAGAAATATGTTGATTTTTTTCTGCAACTGTACAATGCCTCTTTTTTAAGGCAGGGGTTAAATAAGGTAACCAACATCATCATAATTTTACCACAAGATAGAACACAGTTATTTATTTTTATTTTTTTAAATGTTCAGTTGCAGGGTAGGTATACAGTTAATGAAAAATATTACATTCTGGGAATGCTGTGATTTAAAGGTTGCTTGAGTGATAACTGTACTAGTGATACTAGTGTCCAGATCCTGCTCCTACTGAAGTGAGTGGGAGTTTATCATTGAGTTCAGTGGAAGCTGGACTAGGCCAAGTATTGTAATGTGGAGAGAAGAGGGACATCATGGAATTATTTGTCAATCTTTTTTTCCTTCCCTGCTCTAGAAGCCAGGGCTTGGAGACGTGACAGAAGTTAACCCAATTATCACTTTTTTTCCATTTCCTCAGTTCTTACTTCAAATATTAGAAGCTGCAAGTCCCTACGATAAATAGCAGACAGCAACTGCTAAGCTGTCCACACTCAGATAGTTACATTTGTGTCATGATTTCCACTGTATGTCCCTATAATCCCAGAATTAGACTTCATCCCCAAATTCACTTTGGGATGGAATTTAGGTACGAAGGAGTGAAAACATTCTGATAAATTGTTCTGTTGAAGGATTACTAAATGTTACAGGATTTGATTCAATGCTCCCCTACACTGGTTTGAAACAAGTGTAACTCCGAGGAGAAAATTGAGTTTCTCCGTAAAACTGGTGTGAGATCAGAATCAGGCCCCCAAACTTGAGTGCACATACTCAGCAGCACCTGCACTCACATGGTGAACTGTATGCATATGCGCTATCATGAATCAGCATACTAAGGAATACCCAGCTAGGCAGAGAACAGCACTATTGACTGCAAGTTAAGTTCTCTCCAAGTACAGATTCACGTCATAGGCCCAAATAACTTAGAAGGTCTGTTGTGTCAATAGATCCCCTTTAGGAAAAGTCCCTCAGTGTATGTTAGCATAATCAGCATGTTGAAAACTTTGCACAGTCAGAGGGATTTAAGTCATTTGACAGGAAGTGTAGATCATGCTCCTCCGCAGTTGCTCTGCTACCAGCTAGTTCTTTCTCTACTGGCCAGACAAGAGCAGTAGTTCAGGCCCTCCTGTGTTGTTGCTTTCTTGTTCTTTCTCCGGGGCTTGGGAGATTCAGTAAGAGCAGTTTTTCTTCCTTTAACTCTTCTTCTACAAAATATATCCCATTTAGTGCTTTTTGGAAAACATTTCCTCAGGCCTGCCATCTGGAGGCTTCCCTTACCAGTAGGGTGATCAGACAGCAAATGTGAAAAATCGGGATGGGGTGGGGGGTAATAGGAGCCTATATAAGAAAATGACCCAAAAATCGGGACTGTCCCTATAAAATTGGGACATCTGGTCACCCTACTTCCAGGCTCTGTCACCTCTCTCAAAATGGCGGAGTGGCCAAAGAAGTACAGCAACATATGAGATACCACAACTGGAGGAGAATTGTTTTGCCCTCAGCGCATAAGTCCACACCCTGCCAAAGAAAGTGTCAGACTGCTGAGAAGCAACCAAGTTCACCTGCCACAGTCATAGATCCTCCCGTGAGCATCAGGACATCACAGGCTAAACTCAGTTTCTTCACAGCAAAAGAGCCTATCCCAAGAGGCTGCTCTCAGAGTCACCTGGTCGGTGGGGTAAGTGAACATCTACCCTCTTCCAGAAGTTGCCATGCCCATGCCCTTTATTGGGAGTTATCCTTGGTTGGTAAAGAAGGAAGTATCCTCTTCTCCAGCAATATAACAAGGCTGGCCAATATTCTTGGGTGGGGGGGTCTCTGCACATTCCCCAACTCTTCTTCATCTGAGGATGTGAAAAGATCTCCGTTCCATCAGAAATGACGATTTCCAGGTCTCAAAAAGCAAATTTTCTCCTTTAACCAGTCTTCTCTTTCACATAAACACTAACATTATAAAAACCAACAACAACAACAAAACCTAGGAAATCTTTGAAACATAAAAGAAAATAGTAGTGGCTGCACTGTGAAAGAGGAACTGTCAGAGTGAAAATCAGTCCAGTTTGACAAAGACCAGTGTCTTTGATTTCTTCCCCTGGAATTCATAGACACAGTGTGCAAGAGTTATCAATACTTTTGGCACACAGCCAGAAAAGAAAGAAGAGGATAAAATATCCACCTGCCTTCAAAATCAAAACTGAATGAAGCTATGCATCTGCATTCCTCTTTCAAGGACATCATCAAAACTGAATGAGAAAACCCTGATGGAGGCAGAAGAAGTGCTGCAAACCATGAGGCTGTACACAATGTAAGGCACTAAAGCTAACACAACTTCCATTCCCAAAACTGAAACCACAGTAGCATTTTTAACTAAGGAGATAGTTATTCTGTCTGAAAAGGCTTCTTCTTCAAAGACTGTATTGATGAGAAAGTAGAAGGAAACCTGATATCATTTTGAATCCCTATCCAGTCTACCTCTAGGCATCCCTTTCTACTGTTTCTTTCCCGGAGGCAGCCATGTCTTGGTGTGACAATTTAAAAAATGTGATTCCTCTGGGTTATTATGAATTTCTCTCTAGAGAGAGAAAGACAACACAACTCAGATACATTAGGAGACTCATAGGAATGTTCTGTTTTACAGTGTTTTGAGAAAGGAGAGTTGGGTGGGGGACAATATTTTTGCTGATGTGGGTTTCGCAGAGTAATGAGTTTTGAGAAGTAGTTTGAAAGGAGATAGGGTAGGTGCTAGTTGCTCTAGAACACTGAGGGAATTTCAGGAACAGGAGGCAACAAAAAAGAAGGTTTGAAGATGAGAGTGAGAGGACACGGAGGGAGAAATGAGGCAGAAATTATTGGTGGGTGCCAATAGACAGCTTAGGTGTCTCTGTATATGACATGTGTTTTCCATTCAGAGCAATGGCATCCAATTCTGTAGCCAGAAGACAGAATTGGCTCAGACCATGAACTGTAAATCCTCTGTTCTTCTGTATTCTCCAGAGCCAGATTTTTAGTGAGTCCATGGAAACAGTGGACCAGATTCTGTAATGCTCTGGAGTAATTCCATTTAACTCAGTGAAGTTACAATGGCTGTAAAATTGATGTGAGTAAAACCAAGATTATTGACTGGAATACTGATAAATCTAAACACTCATGGTTTGTTCCCTATAAGTCCCACAAAAGGAATAAAAGTACTATCGCAAAAACCAAACAGGTCTTTCAATGATACTTCCCAAAGGGATAGTCTCATAGGGGCTCCAACTATTCAGAGTAAAGTTGTGAAGTCACAATCCCACAGACAAACCCAGACAAACCTCCATTAACTCCTCATCTAGTCCAGCCAAATTAGGGTGACCAGATCACTACACTAAAATATCGGGACACATTGGGGTGCCATCAGCCCCACCCACAGTCCACCCCTGCTCCTCCCAGGCTCCGCCCCCACTCTGCCCCAGGTCCCACCCCTTCCCCACTCGGCCCCCCCTCCGCGCCATTCCTCATCCCCCAGCCTGCCGCTGGCTTGCTGCATCCCTCCTCAGTCCCCCACCCACCGCTCGCCTCTCCGCCCGCTCACGTGCCACCGCTCACCTCTTCACACCTCCCCCGCCCGCCACTCACCCTTATAGCGCCGACTTCTTCTCTGCTAGGTGGTGCTCACTCACCCCCCGCCTCTTCCCGCCCCTGCACCGCCCTCGCCCCACCCCCATTCCACCCCCTTCCCCCAAGTCCCCACCCCTGCCCTGCCTCTTCTCCGCCTCCTCCCCTGAGCGCGCCGCATACCCGCTCCTCCCCCCTCTCTCCTGGAAAGTGCTAAGTGCCGCCAAACAGCTCTTAGACAGCAGGAGGGAGGAGGGGGAGGAGCGGGGACGCAGCGCACTGGAGGGGTGGGGGGCAGATGGAGGCAAGGAGGGGGGAGCTTGGCTGCAACTTTTCCCCATGGGTGCTCCAGCCCCGGAGCACCCATGGGGTCAGCACCTTCCTCCTGCTCGCCTCCTTAGCTGAATAGCGGGACAAATGGCGTCCTGATCATACATTGATCGGGACGCAGGACAAAGAGTTAAATATCGGGACAATCCCAATTTTATCGGGCCATCTGGTCATTCGAAGCCAAATCCACAACATGACAATAAACATATAGGCCTTGTAGGCTGAAAAAGACAAGTTTATGCCCACCTGTTAGGACCCAACTTCAGCTAAATGGGCACTGAAGATGGTGCAGAACAGTTACTCACTAGACCTCAGTACTGTTCCTCATCCATTCTTCGTTGATTAAAATAACATTAACAAAAAATACAATATTCCCTGGAGATTTTTCTGATATGTTTGACCTTGCAGACGCCTATCTTTTCATTCCCATGAGGCAATGCAATTGTAGTTCCCTAAGATGTGCATACAGAATGCAATGCAAATCACCACCACAAGTGTCCCCAAATACTCAATACTCATCAAAGCCAGGTCAAGATCACAGCAAATCAACCTATAGCTCTTCCTAAATAATATGATAATCTGAATCAGCTCAGATCCAGATCAATCTGATGCAGAGAATTGAAGGCACTTAGTCTTCAGGACCAGGGTTTCCTTATTTATATGAACAAACTATCTATACTCTACCAGGAGGATAGGCTATTTAGGGCTAGAAACATTTATTTATTTAGATTTATAAAAGTACACATCCTTTGCTCTGGGTGCTGTCCAAGAATTTAAAATCATACCAGTTAACAGAATATGAAAACCCAAAGCTCCCATGCAATGTGCCAAAACAAACTGCTCCCAATTCACCCACCTACTTTAAACACTTAAATCACCTTGGGAAAATAGCTGTCCTAAAGGTCATCAATGGGCAGATCAATGGATTCCAGAGTTAAGGAAGGGTACCAGGCCCACATCTATACACAGTAGGGGCCCAAACAAGGAGAAAGCTGATTGGTGGACCACACAATAAGCTAGAAGTTTCCCCCAACTAACAAATTTAATTCTGCTAACAAAAACATTGAATCCCAAAGAACAGAATTGTTTGCTATAGTTGGAACAGTGAGGCAAATGCACACTTCCCTGAAAAAGAGCAAGAGTTCTATCTCATCCCTGACTAAACTCCCTACTCTGCATCTTTCCTCCAACTTCAGTAATCAGCTAAAAATACTAAGGGTATGTCTATACTACCCGTCAGATTGGCGGGCAGCGATCAATCCAGCGGGGGTCGATTTATCGTGTCTAGTCTAGACACGATAAATCGACCCCTGAGCGCTCTCCCGTCGACTCCTGTACTCTACCGCCGCAAGAGGCGCAGGCAGAGTTGATGAGGGAGCGGCTGCAGTCAACTCACCGCAGTGAAGACAACGTGGTGAGAAGATCTAAGTAGGTCGACTTCAGCTACATTATTCATGTAGCTGAAGTTGTGTAACTTAGATCCAACCCTTCCCCCCCCCCCCATTGTAGACCAGGCCTAAGAGAAAAAGTGAAAGTCCTGACAGTGCTAAAAAGGCTTAGTAACTCTGTTTCCTGGGCCTCAAATGGATATCCCTGACTCTTTCCTTGTAGCTTTCACACAGCCCAAATTGCCTAACCCAGGGACCTCTTCACCATCTAAGCTTAGTTCCCCTAGCCTAAAAGTCTGGATGTTGAAAGGGAAATCTTTTGTGAACTCTAGGTTGGCCTTTGCTTCAAATCTATACTCCAAAATTTGGATTACATGCTCTCCACTAATGTACAAAGAAAAACCTGGATATCACTCTTAAAATTCCTGGAAGCAGGATTAAACAAATCACTGAACACCAACTAAAAGTTCAGACCTGAGCATTAAGTAGCCTTTTAAGCTTAGATTTCAGATCTTCTTTCACATTTATGTTGGTGGATTTTTTTAAGGCATCTGGATCTTCCCAGCCTGGGACCTAAACCTTGTCTTTCAGTCCTGAAGTTTCCCATGTTTTGAGTTATTATTTTGAGAATACCTTTAGATTCTATTCATTAGAACCATCATTGCCATAGCAATTACAATCACCATTAGAGCTTCTGAAAATATGTTTATTCTTAACTTTACTGCATCTTCCATGAGAACAAGAGCATTTCTTTTTCTAATTTCTTCTGGTGTGAAACAGAATGGGTGGCCTAAGATGTTGGGCCTCTTGTCACATCTCTTGAACTATCCCTGGTTCCTCTTGGGATGAAAAATACCCATCATTCATGGAATGGTGGAGATAATAATTAGAGAAGAAATTAACAGGTAAGGCATTTCCCATTTGACATCAGCAAGGAAATGCAAGGTCAATGCTTTTACTCCATTCTTAGACCAGACAATTATACATAAAGTGTTGGCACTTGTATCGTAATTATTACAGGAGACTCTGTTCCCTACTGAACAAATAGCCTTAAAAACTACTTTCTCATCCACACACACAAGATTTATGTGTGTAACTATCTTTGACTCAAACCCTCTGTCCTCATTCATCTTGCACTATGCCCCAATAGCTGGGCTTGGTTTAGGGCATTCCAAAGAGAGAAGGGGGAAGGAATCCTCCCATACTCCCAGCGTTGAAGAGGCAGCAGAGATGCTCCGTGACTGTTATTGCAGCCTAGGGTGACCAGACAGCAAGTGTGAAAAATCAGGATGGGGGTGGGGAGTAATAGGATCCGATATAAGAAAAAGACCCAAAAATCGGGACTGTCCCTATAAAATTGGGACATCTGGTCACCCTATTGCAACCCTGGGGCTGCAGGAGCTCCTACCCTTTTACTCCTCTTTCCCCACTCCACAGGGGTAATGGACAATAGCGGTGGATCTATTGGCTCTGTCCTTCAGTCTTCCCTCAGCCCATTCTTGCCCCATAACCCTTTGCACAGGGATAAGGGATAGTCCTCATGAAGCTCTGTGACATGGAGGATGTCTACTTCCTTTGTACAGGTTCTAGAAACCCTGCACCACCACCTATGTAGCAGAAGTGCTCCAGAACTGGTCCAGTGCTTCTAGAGTTCTCAGCAACTACATCTGAGGGGGCATGTTTTTGTCTTATACAGACATTTTCATTTTCAAAACACTTTTCAAATCCTAATT
>NC_088801.1:23499823-23532323 GCF_011386835.1 Chrysemys picta bellii | reverse complement strand
GTGGCTGGAAAATGCAAACTTTTACAAGTGTTTTCAAAATAAATACACTATGTGGGTTTCGACAGACATATTATGTTCGGTCCGATGTGCTCTGAATAGTTAGGTGCTTTTCAAAAAAATACATATGTATATACCAACACAACTCAAACTATCAGCTCAAATTAAATAAATGCTTATCTTCTGATTGTAAGCTATCTGCTGCAATTGAACACATAAGGTTTTATTCTTCTCTTAATCATACCAATTTACAATCAGTGGAGTTACTTCTGATTTACACTTATGTAGGTGAGATCAGAAGCAGGCCTATAGGTTTGTAGTTTATACCTTAAAATGTTGTTTGGGGGGGCGGGAGAAGAGAACAACTCTGTTCAGAAAAAGTATATTCAAGATAAAGAGCATGTAAAGCAAGATCACAGGTTTGCTTTGGTAGGAAGCTAAATATAGGTAAAGAAAAGTCATGTTAATCAAGTTTCTAAATGAAATAAGATTGATTGTGCAACTATGAGCTAAATGAAGAAGAGATCTGTACATTAGAAAAATTACGGAATGCACTTTGATGACCTACACAAAGTGAGAAGCAGCATATTGCATTTGTGAGCATTTAATAATTTTTGGGAAGCAACTAGGTACTGTAACTTCTCTTTACTACAGAAGAAAATGACAATGAGGAAGGAAGTAAAGCAGAAATCTTGAACATTACCACTATTATGCAAAAAAAACAACAAAAAAAACAAAACAAAAAAAACTGCTGTTTTCCCCTCAGTGACTGAGTAGCTGTGCCCTCAGATGGAAAACGTATGATACTTGTGACTCCTAACTACCAGAAATCACATGAGATGATCAAGGAAGAAAATCACAGCAGCTATATTTATATCTACTGCTGAACTTCTCAGAAATACCATACCTTAATTAAAATTTCTTGTAGGCAATAGTAAAAATATCACAAGTAAGATTGTTTTAGCTGATCAATTATCACAATTGACAACATTTTATTAGTGCATATTGAACTCCTAAATGTTCTGGATGCAATATGTCCCTGTGAAAATGTTCCCCAGAGAAGGCAGAAGGCCAGATCTGGGAAAAGAATCAAGCCTGGCTTGCCTGTTGTACAGTTTAAACAAATATTTTTCATCTGGTCTGCAAATTATATGCTTTTGTACAAATTTAGCATCTGTTTGTACCTGCATATTTGAACGTAAGGGCTTTCATTATATTTTTTAATCTTCAAAGCCATAAACATATATATTTATACTTCAGCATTGTACACTGATTGTAAAGCTCTGAATGAAGTCATTTTGTGCTTTAGTTTTGATTAGAATGATACAATTAGAACCTGTTATTCTACCAACTAATTATTCATAGAATGTGATATCTGAAAAATACTACAAGATTGCAAATTTAGGAATGAACTAAGAATGTGTTCTGTTTAAACTATTCACCCGGACTTCAGTCAAATCATTATCATTAGATTAATGTTGAGCCACTTTCTGTCATCAAAAATTGTATCACAAAAATGAGGAATAAAAAGTTTTATGTTTCATGTATCAATAAGAATTTGAATAGTGTTTTGATACTCCTTGATACTCTGTCATTTGATTTGCTAACCAACCTCCCTCTCCCCAATTTATCACAGGCTCATGATCATTTGCAGAAAACTCTTTGTTGTTGTTGTTGTTGTTGAACCACTTCTGGATGCTGTTCTAGATTTCATTTCTTACAAATCCAGCTAAATATAAAATTATCAGGCCCTCTATTTAAATCTCAAATCCAAAGTACTGTTGTGTTTGCATATAAAATGAAAGAAATAGATTATATATTTGTGCATATGGAAAAGGAAAAGGAAGGGAATTGGCAGAAAGTGGAAAGGAATAAGAGAGAGAGAATTGTGTGTATTTGATTTTGCCTGTGGAAATCATTTTGAGGGCCAGATTTTCAAATGTGGGCACCTAAATTGTGTCCACCAACTTTGTGTGAATACCTGTTGCATCTGTACTAACAAATCATTAGTAAGAAATCAAGGTGATAGGCATCTTAGAAATATCTACGTTAGATGGATAAATAGCTCAAAAAGATATTCTATCCATTAGTAGGCTGAAGCGAGCTCCTCTTTATAAACCCTATTTTAAAATACCTTCCACCCCAGCAACTTCACCAAAAGCAAATTGGTCCATAACAAATAGATGGATTGACAGATAATTCTGTATAATAAGTACTAATTTTCATGTGAAATAATCCAATTTTGGGGCACAAATCTATCCTTTGCAAATGCAAAGGAGGCTCAGACAAATTAAGCAGACATAATCGAACTGTCCACAGTTTAAAATTTAGAAATTTTTGCACCCTCTGATATTAATACACTCCTCACTCCAAGTCTATATAGTTAAAATGAGGATGATAAATCAAATAGCAGGTGTATGATAATAATCTTAATAGATGGATCTGCTGTCCTTTCTTCTGTATTTACCATTACTTCATGTAAAATGCCTGTTCTTCCCAGGTAAAAATAATTAACTTGCAGTTGACTGATTATTAAAAATAAGAAGCTTTTTTCCACCGCACTGCTTATTGGATTTGATATCAGAAAAAGGCCTTCATTTGGCCCAAATAAATACCTCTGGTTTTCACCACTTGCTGTAATGTTTAAAGTAAATAAGTTCTTGTCCAGTTAGCATGATTGAATTCATTCAATTGCAAGAACAAAGCCATTGTATAGAGGCTTAGAACAGGCCTTTTCTCTGTTTCCTTTAAAAGAATCTTCCTTGTTACTGCAGGGTGCTTGCTAGCTTTGTGAGCTGTTCAATAATTTGCAAATGCTAAAAATGCATGTGCTTATTTTGCAGAAGAAATGAAGGAGGAATATGACACTATGGGGCCTGAAGCCGCAATTCAGACCACTGGAAACAATGGTACAGGTAAGGCAAATGGTCCATTTGAACATCATGTTTGTTCTGTGTCATTTAGAATTAGCTGTGCTTGAAGGGAAGAAGTGGCTAAACAATTTATTTACTTGTCTAGCTGAACAATTGAGAAATGTTTAAATAGTCATCCTGATTTCAATCCCCACTCGCTCTCCCCCAAATTTGATTACAATGGTACAAACTGGGTATTCAGTGAAAACTCAGTCTCTCTTTTCCCCACCATGCCTCAACCCCACTCATTTTAACTGCATTCTTGTAAGCTAATAGATTTTAGCATTGTGAGGAGACATTTTCACATTCAGGGTGAATGAACGAGTTTAAAGTACGTGGGCCAAGATACTGTAGTCTTTTAATGAGAGAGACTGTACAAAGAACTTGATAATAAGGATGGGGTGCACTCTTTATGGCAACCCCATATTCACAGGGAACAGAGAGTAAGATACTTCAGAGAATCCAGATATCTTTTTAGAAAGACACACACAACCCCACATATATACACAGATACACAATTTAAACGAATATTTATGAGATTATTTTGTTTCTAGTTAATCTTTTTTTTCCCTACTTTCCACATCAATTTCTTTCCCTTCTTAAAATCCATACATTTCTGTGGAAAAAGAAAGGGAACTTAGATATTTAACAGTCATTATTTTTGAGCCATCTCTTTTTTTCTATAGCTGCAAAAGGCCGTAAAAAGTTTCTGTTACTAGCCAAATGAATTCTGGAGTTTGACCATGTTCTTCCCAAAGGCCATAAGACCCTTTGCCATAGATGATTCATGCATTACACTACATTCACCTTGCTTTCTGCTAGATTTACACTTAAATATGTAGATGTTTTCCAGCACAGGTAAATTGTTATGCATCACATTATAATGTTTGATTCATAGGTACTGCCTTCTTGAAATGTTATTATAAAAGATGGTACCCAAATGTTATAAGGATTTTATTACTCACACATCCTTAATGCTGGTACACACCCACATAAAACCTACAATGTCCTTACTAAATAACACAAGAAATGTACTTTCTAATTCTTGTGGGAGAAAATAATAGAAAAATAAAAACATGTCAATGATTTTTTTCGTACATTAGATTTATGCATGAAAAAGTAATGAGTGGATTAGAATGGAGTCACAGTTTATCATTATATATATCCTTAATAATATTGCTATACAGAACCGAAAATAACAAATATTCTAAAATCACTTGGTTTTTCAAGATATATTCATAAAGTGATGACTCATACATGGTATTTGGAGTAACTGGACATGAAAAGGTTCAGATGTTTGATTCAGAAAAAAAGGCTGGATTCTTATCTGACTTACCATTACCAGAATCTTCCAGGTCCTGTCTCAGGCTTTGTGACTATCTTTCCACACATTTTTCTGACCATAACAAACCCTGACTCCTTCCTACTTGTTCTGTTGTCTCCTTGGAGGGGGGAAAGCTTGTGGCCTCTTACCACCTACCATTCCTTTCCAGTTTCTGATGGTCTCTTCTTTCTGCTTTGTACTCTGGCCTTAGGTCTCCTCTTCAGGAAAAAGGTATTACAAGACCTGTCAGCTGACAGCCCCATAGATCATACTCTACTCTTAATCCAGAAAAGACGTGTCCCACTCCTCCTGTAAACCAGTCAGAAATCATCTTCTGGGCGTAGACATGAGGCCCACAGCCCTCTCTCACTTAATTGGTTTAAATCAGTGTCATTCTGTTGACTTCAGCTGAGGATCTGACCCAGGAAGTGTAATCACTCCTTGACAGTCATGGGGAGCTGCCTTTGGCCCTGTCTACAATAGGAAATGGTGCCTTGTTGAAGATTTGTTTTCAAACAACAGCCAGAAATGCTCTAAAGGGCCTCATTGCTTTGCCATTTAAAATGTAATAGTTAGTTTGGAGTAGTGAACTGTGGGACTGAGAAATCACAGACCATATGAAATGCCCACAACTTCTTCATGATTAGAGGTTCTCTCATAACCATAAGCGCCGACTCCGTGGGTGCTCCGGGGAAAAATTAGTGGGTGCTCTGCACCCACCGGCAGCCAAACTCCCCCAACCCCGTCCTTGCCTCCTTCTCCCCCAAGCGCGTCACGTCCCCGCTCCTCCCCCTCCCAGCGCTTCCCACCCACCACCTAACAGCTGTTTGGCAACGCTTAGGACTTTCTGGGAGGGAGGGGAAGGAGCGGGGATGCGGCGCGCTCAGGAGAGGAGGTGGAGAAGAGGCAGGGCAGGGGTGGGGACTTGGGGGAAGGGGTGGAATGGGGTTTGGGCGAGGGTGGTGCAGGGGCGGGAAGAGCACCCACCGGGCAGAGGGGAAGTCAGCATCTATGAATGGAGCAAGGAAGAATATCACACATAATGGCTGGCCTATGTTGGGACTTAACCTTTTTTTTCCAAATCCTAAGAAAATTTTTGGGTTGGGTGGTGGGAAGAACCCTTACTTTAGTCATTTTTTAAAATAAACCTCAATAATAACAGGAACACCTTCCTTTCTATACACCCATGTAACGGCTATTACTATCAATGGCTCTGTCTACACTAGAAGGCAAGCTGCATTTGAAAAGCATCCTAGAGGATAACTTCCCCCTAAACTGATCTTGAAAATACACCAGGCCAGACTATGTAGACCAGTTCAGACCCTGCTCAAAAGCCTACCCCTCAAAGAATCTTGAAGGGACTGGCTAATGGGAAGATAGGGTAAGTGAGTCGTTGTGGTATCTGAGACCTTGTCCTTTCTGCTGAGAGCATTGATAAGAGTACTAGCCATGGCCGGCTCCAGGCACCAGCGAAGGAAGCAGGTGCCTGGGGCGGCCAATAGAAAGGGGCGGCACGTCTTGTTGGGGCAGCACGTCCAGGTCCGCGGCGGCAATTCGGCGGCGGGTCCTTCAGTGCCTAGCATCCTCTTCAGCGGCACTTCAGCGGCAGCTCAATCACTCCGCTCAATCGGGTTTTTCTTTTTTTTTTTCTTCTTCGCTGCTTGGGGCAGCAAAAAAGCTGGAGCCGACCCTGGTACTAGCTAGTGCCATTTGTGAGGATTGTTCTTGTGATGTGGACATCTTTCCACTGGGAACTAGACTATCTCCTCTAGCTCATTTCAATACCACCAAAACCTCTGATGGTAAGGATTAGTGGTCACTTCCAACTGAGCTTGATTTGAGCCTGTGATTTAGAAGTGAAAGATCCTATAACCCATTGTTAATCCACAGAACCATCCAATCTCTATCTGAACGGTCTCAGGTACTTTTCAATATGAAATAATATACCTTACATCTGTCTATTGAGAAAAATAGAAATAAAATATAGTGAAAGTCACTTTCAATCATGTGACTTTCAGTGGGGATTTTGCTCTTGCTTCACTGAACACTTGAAAACCCTATCTCTAAATAACAAATATTAACTGTTTTGGGAGGATGTTAGGAGGAATTCTTTGACATGCTCCTTGTAGTAAGGACTTACGTGGTCTGGCTTCAGTACTGTCTATTGACTCAATTTCCCACAGTGTGTTGCCTCAGTTTCCCCTCCCAGATGGTCAGCCACCAACTTTGAGTGTGGTTAGGTCACTGAGGTGACTTAACCCTCCACCTAAGAAGATGAACTAAGTCTGGGTACAGGTGAGGCTGAATGCCAGTCCCCTTAAAGGACCAACTCACCCAGTGACACACCCTCAATAAAGACCACATCACAGTGACCTTCATTTGCCCAAGGAAGTCCAGATGGGACTTTTTTTGGAGAGCATTATGAATGCTTCTGGATTGCCCAGGGAGGTCACTGCTAAATAATACAAAATGCTTCTTGCTCCTGAAGGCTGGGCATGTTATCCCTGCAACGTTCCCCAATTCTAGGTGACCTCAGAAGACCTCATATCCAAGTCGCTCACATGGTAGAACTAACTACAGTTATTATTTGGCCAGGCAACAAATGTGATTGTTTTTAGGAAAAATTCACTGCAGTATGTCATTAACATAGAATGGAAATAACAGAAAGATCTTTATTATGCTATTGCCCTTGCTACTTTTATATATGGCTACCATTAAACATTTTTTTATCCTCTATATTTTTATACTAAGCAACATAAAGTTTATACAAGCAAAAGCAAAAGCTTCCACTAGAGTTAAAGGTATAGTTCATAGTTCAGCCATGCTAAATCAATTTGCAAACTGTTTCTAAAGGTCTCTAAAAGGGCTACTTAACAAAATGATGTACTGTATAAGCTGTTTTTAAATAGTTGATTGTTAGAATCATTTGATTTACTTCATTGGTCCGATTACTTTCATTACAGTTGGGATTCTTTTTTAGGAGATAGATGAGCAGATTCCCTGTTAATGAACAAACAAAATTTCCCTTTTTATATTAATAACATCTGGCTAATAAGCTTTGGCTGTCGATGTTTTTCATATGATTTAAAGAAGGAGGAAAAAAACCTTCAAGGGAGAGGAAAACAGAAGTAAAACTTGGCAGGTTAGAAGGATAGGCCGTTTTCAGACCGTAATCTATGTGTACCAATGAGGGCCTGTCACTTCCTGCCTAATGAAGGCTGTGGTTTTATTAGTTTTGTTTGCGATTAGGAGCAGCTATCTCCACCTCACAGTAAGAGTTCCCACAAGAAATAACTGGTCTCCCAAGCTCCTTGAGTGTCCTCTTTCTCTCTCTTTTTAAAGATACTAAACACCTCCTTAATGTTTTCCTTAATGTATTTTAGTTTAGCATGAGGCTGTGATACATCAGCCTTTGGAACTGAAAATATTTCTACTCTCCATGCCCTAATAATTAATTAAAATATTACTTATTATTGGTGAGGTCACCTACTGTACTAAATGTTTGACTCACAGATAGGAGTGTGGGTTCTGTGTGTAATTTCAATCCACAAGGAATCTATGAGTGCAGCTTTTTACATGGAAAACAACTAAGGGCTTAGGGGGAGGCACACCTAATGATAATCAGGTGATTTGTTTAGTAATACTAAGTGATTTTTCCATAATTTCTGAATTCTTAGCAGTAAAGCATCTTGTAAGAGACTGGTGAGCACACGGTCCACCTTCGCTATTCATGTTAATCTTTAATATTACAGTACCAGTAATATTGTTTAAGTTAAGGATCTGTTAGCTTTTCTGCTAAATCCCCTTGCTTTTAGGGGTTTAAAAATTAGACATAAACATTTGCTTTAGATCCTGGATTCCATGCATATGCACAGAAGCTAAATAATCCACAGATTTAAGAATCCCAGAGTCTGTAATATTACAATAGGCTAGTATAACCTGCTGGATCAAAATCAGCTTTTTAATCATGTTCCTGGGCCAACCTAGACAGCCCAAGCTCAGGATTAGAGGTCTTACTAGTAGCTCAGCCCCACCATGGGTGGTTGGGGATAAAGGACCTGAGTTCAAATTCTACATTTGACCCCACCAGGATCTCAGATTTGCTGGAGAGGCAGACAACAAGCTTCCCACTCCCCTGATCCTTCAGGCTCTCTCTCTCACATTGGCTCCTCTCCTTTCCCCTCCCAATTCTGGGGGTAAAGGAAGGTTCATTCTCCTCCCTTCCTAAAAGCCACCAGACCATTTCCTCTTCCTGTTCAAATACCCTTTCTCCCAGTGTATGTACTCTATGGAGATGGAAAAGGGCTAGGCCAAAAGAGGAGGGAGAATGGGCAGGGCATTATTGCATCCATTATTACATAGATCGCCAGCCATTTCCCCCAGAAAGGGGTCCACAACCTCAGTTCTGCCGTAGGGGCTATGGAAAGATCTTGTTGCCATCCCACCGCCTGAAAGGGAAGACAAATGCCTTCATCCTTGGTACCTAAGTAATCACCTCAGTGCACAACCTTAATGAAAAGGGTTTTTTAAGATGGTCTATAAAATAGCAACAACAGAAACAAAAGCAATGTTAAAACATTTTGAAGGTTAAAACCCACAGACTCAGGGTGTTATAGTATCCTTAATTCATACTGTGGTGCCTAGTTACTGAAAAGGAACATTTCTGAATCAGGGAATATTAACACTATACAGGCATAAATTACCTCAGGAGCTGCAAATTCTAGACCCAATGGGAGGAGTAAAAGGTGGGGTTTCAGGCTTAACTTTGTACATTTCAGCTCTGCTATGAAAAAGACATACCCAGAACACAGCCTGACATTTCGGTGTGTAAATATAATTATGTACAAGCAACCACCATTTTGTTATATTCCCCCCACAACATAAAAGACAAATTGTTGCATTACACACACACATTTCCACTGTAATTTGCACTCAGAACTCCAGTCTTTCCTCCATATAATCATATCCTCCTTAACAAACAAGTTCTTCTTTACAAATAAGCATTTGGCACTTTGTATGTAACACATGAACCATGTTAGGTGGACACTGTTATTGAACAGAAGACATAATGATTGTTCAGATACATATAAAGAATCAGGAGCAACTCAACAATTTGCTGTTCCATATCCTCTTTCCTTCCATATAAAATGTCAAAAACTCATGGAAGTGTGGACAGCAATTTATAATGATGCTGGCCCTTTGAACTGACAAAAATTTGCTTGTTTAAGGCCTATAGAGAAATTTTAGAGGACTTCTCACTGATGGGTTTAGCCATAAGAATGCCATTTAACCCGACAAGGTTTTTGTGGCTAAAACTCCATTCAGTGTTTAGACAGTTTCTTTTTTTTATATAAACAACTTATTTATCTCAACATGGTGAAAGAGGATTTGATTTGATCAGTTCAATGTGTGGCGCTTGCATAATGAATAAGCAATGATGGGCCAAACCAGCTCCTCAAGTTCAAACTCCTTCAGCATTGTAGTATAGCAATTGAATAACAATCTCACTCATTCATCAGCCATGTTGTCCATCTTCAGAATGGCTGATGTATATTGGCGAATGTCTGGGGAAGCTTGCACTGCAGCTGTACATACTGAATACCTGTTCCAACGATAAACAGAGGATTTTTATCTCTTGCACAGCACCTTTCATGGGCCAGGTCTTATTTTATCCCAGCTGATTTCATCCATTGCTAATCTTGACCCACATTTAGGGACGCCACTGTGTTTTTAACTCATTCTCAGCAGGTTGTACATAGAGGAAAGACGCTGTATAGTCAGGGGAACTGGAAATTCTAATTGGCTAGAGCCATGAGATTGTTGCCAGAATGACCTCCATCTGTAAATTATATCAAGGCACTTCCAGGGCTATAGGGGAAGCAAACAAAGCTATGCTGAACGATCATCTTGCACTTAGACAATTTTTTTTCTTATAAAAACTGATTTTTTTTGTTTTTAGGTAAATTTGATAAACATATTTTATCATTTCTCTCCATTATCCATTTCTCATAACTAAAATATGGTAAAATTCTACTTTGGAAAAAAACAGATATGTTCAACTGTTTTACCTAGGGCAACATTTTCCACATTCAGAGAACATACCACTCTTGCCTGCAACTTCCATTTTTGTAGAAAAGTGAAAAATTGAGGCAAAGCTACTAAATGGTTCAAAAACACGATGGACTTGGTTTGTCTCTCACTCATACTAATTTTGCACTGTTGTAATTCTTCTTGGGCCTGATTCTTCTCAACCACTAGTTTTACACTGATGCAACTCCACTGACTTCACTGGAGTTATTCCTGATTTACACTGGTGTAAGGGAGAGTAGAATCATGCTTATTTTACTTTTGACTGGTTCATGAAAAATCAAATATATCACAATTTTGCTTTCTTATTTGTCCTACAGAAAAATACATTAAAAATGTCATTGATCATAAACTATTCATTTAATTTATGGTCAGTTAAAAATAACGATCTGAAATTCACTGCCACCATTCATTGTCTTTATTTAAAAAATTAGAGAAAGAAAATGGTCTATTTCCCAGTTCTCCTCTAGTTGCATTAATATTTGTCTATAATGCCCCAGACTTTACAAGAGCTTACCTCTATGCAATATTCAGATGTAGGGAGAAGAAATACATATTGTTAGCAACAGAATATTTTGTGGTTGAGAACATATTATACTTCATGGACGTTGCAGGGACAATAAAAAATTAGGTTTACATTTTCAGAAAAAAAGCAAAACTCCAGCACGGACTGTAAAAGTGGCTTTAGGCTCTGTATCCCAGTTATGGGCTGGAAACATGTGGTTCTATTTGTAAAATTGTACAGAGCAACACATTTTTTAAACAATGTATTTTCCCATTGTAAATTACCCAGAGATGAATTTTCCAGGAAGAAAAATATGGTTGATGTTATGAATTTTAAAGAAAGCAATATTTTGTTCTTGTAATCAGAAAAAAAAATGGCACAAGACAAGGCAGTTTTGAAGGGGTAATTGGTTGTGTGCTTCACTATGCACAAATTACAGACCTACACCTGTGAGGTGCTATGCAAAGAGCCGAGCGTCCTCAATTTAGAAGGAGTCAGTGGGAACTGAGCAGGAAGAGCAGATAGAGTAGAGGTCCCCAAGATCTTAGTTCTGCAAGTTACTCTGAGCAGGTGGACTCCTGTACCCACACAGAGAGCCACTGAATTCACAGGAATTCCCTGAGTCCAAAGGTCCATCCATGCAGAATAACTTGCAGTATTAAGGCCCAGCAGACTTCTGCTTCCCTGATTCATGAATGGTCTCATTTATGTAATTTGGCCCAATCCTACTCCCATCAAAGTCAATGGCAAAGCTCCTACTGACTTTGTTAGGAGCTGGAGCAGGCCCAGTGAGACTAAAATCTGCAGCAGGATCAGGCTCAAACCACAGACTTGTAGCTCCAGCACAAGTGTCAGCATTTCTTGCAAACAACCATATAAACTTAGCCAATCTTACAGGGAAAATGCACTCAAAACCACTTCTTTTTCCCTTCCCCCAATTTTAGTTAAGAATGCAAATTGCACGTCGGACTTTGAGGAATATTTTGCCAAAAGGAAACTGGAGGAAGGAGATGGGCATGCAGTCAGCATAGCAGAGTACCTACAGCGCAGTGACACAGCCATTATTTACCCAGAAGCCCCTGAAGAACTGTCTCGCCTTGGCACTCCAGAGGCCAATGGGCAAGAAGAAAATGGTGAGGCTGTAATTCATTTTTAGCCACTATCCTGACTTCTTGCAGCTGTTGCAATTATAAATGCACTACATGCCTGGGTGTTTACCTTAAAAATTGAAGAGCAGCTGCAGAGGCATGGAATTTCATGAGCAAAGATTGGAACTGTAATTTTAGTGTATTGTGATTTTTTAGTCAGCAGATTATTTTGTAGATGAAATAAAGAGCAAGAACAATTAAAGCTTAATTTAAAAAGAAAAAATGCTCTCTCTATGGTTTTAAGTTTCTGAACTATTGAATTTTTACGTGAGAAATTTAGGATTACTGACCCATAACTCTCTTACTTCTTGGTGAATAATTGAAAAAGTGTCCATGAGAATGATTTGGCCGGTGTCATATTAATATAACAGGTTAAAATGAAATGCAAATCGTCAATTGATTGAGAAAAATATTTCTTTGTTTTTCAGCTATTTAAGTCTTCAAAAAAGCTAGAGTAAGGACTTTAATTAATTTTCTAGCACAGTATGAAATGATTCATACAAGTTTGTTGTGGGTGTGTAGGGGGAATGGTGTGTTCTGAGGCCAGTTTGAAATGGCACTCTAGTGTAGCAGATTGCAGTGATTCCTGTCATACCATCCCGGGCAATAAGCCCATTAGCTGCCATTGATTTACTGACCTTTTGGCCTGCTTCTCTCTCTCTTGTCTCTCGGCTACAGACCTGCCACCTGGAACTCCAGATGCTTTTGCCCAACTGCTGACCTGCCCCTACTGCGACCGGGGCTACAAGCGTTTGACATCACTGAAGGAGCACATCAAGTACCGTCACGAGAAGAATGAGGAGAACTTTTCTTGCCCTCTGTGTAGCTACACGTTTGCCTACCGCACCCAGCTCGAGCGGCATATGGTGACACACAAGCCAGGGACAGATCAGGTGGGGGGTTGGTTTTAAGTGATTTCTTTCTATAATAACCCCTTAGAGAAACGATATTGCTTTGATTGGCAATCATTATTAATTTTTCATGGCATTTTGAAGATGCAGATCTTTTAATGGTAATAGCTTTAATTGAGGTCTAAATGATTTTTTGATGGTCTCTTCTAATATGATTTAATAGTCTTATGTTCACGATCGAATGAGTGTGTTAATTTCTAATTTAGAAATTTTATTTGCACTTTAACTTGACTTTAGTTTCGTTTTTATGTTCCTCAAAAAGTGAACGAAACTGTGGCATTTTAATTATACAGTATTAAACATCTCAGCAATTTTAATTCCATTTTTCACCTAGTTTTACTTTGCAATTTTTGCAACTAGGATCTCAAAGACATAGTAAAAGATCTACTAATTTTTTTTTCATTATTTTTGAATAACCTTTTCAATCACATAAAAGTATGCATATTTTGCATTTAAAATAAAATTACACATGTTTAGAGTAAATCTTTCCATAAAATGTATGGGTTATGTTTTTTGAGTGTACCAGTAACATATGTACACATTAGGATTGCAGTATCACTATTATTTATATATCCTACTAGCATATCTGTTATAAATCAAAATGATTTTTCCTTGTTATGATAAAAGTAACCTTACAACATTACTGCTTTGCATTATTTAGTTCATTTCACTATTACATTTAAGCCAATGCTGTGTGTCTTGAACAGGTGACTGAAGCTTTCTTTCATTCACAAACTGATTACTCAAAAGGGCTGTATCCCAAAGCTTTTTACATATTATACGAAAACTATTTCTTCTGTTCCCTAGAGAATTACCTCTGATAACTGGTGTTACGGAGTATTGTAATGGAAACTCAACTGGTGTGTCTTAAACTTAAATAAATGAGTGTGTGCATGTGTCAAATTATATAGGCCTCATACCATATTTATTTTTCTGAAACAACTAAAAATCATAATCAGCTATATATCTTTTGATAGATTTTTCTCGGCGTAAGGTAAATTCGGTTAGGCAAACATACATCTTCTAATCATGCAATTTTGCAATTAGCATTTTTAAGAGAACAGTATCTCTTGCTTGATCTTAAATCAATATAAATGATTCTGGTGCAGTTTCTCAGATCGCTTCCTTTTCAGGGTTTTCTGGTAGGGAAAAACATTCTCATATACAATTTTTTTAATCTAACACAATCTGAGGGTTTTCCCCCCTTTTGCTTTATATTATTAAAAACACTGGGTTAAAATGCCTAGATATTTATCCAACATAACTGTCTGAAATTTCACATGCAAGAGTCTGATTGTGTTGGCGCATTATGAATGGTAGCTTTGGTGTTGAAAAGTCCCCTCATTTGCTCATGGCATTTACAATTAGTAAATTAAAATGATTGTATCATATTAACAGTGGCACAACTAAAGTTTATAGTAGTCCTCTGAGGGCTATGGGGGGAGACAAAACAGCTGTTGCTGTTTGTTTATGCAACTCAGCAACATATGAGCGCTGGTCCCTCAATGGCGCTCGGCGGGCTGGGCTCTGCTTGATCTTTGAAGGTTGCTGCTGTTTGAACAAACCTCCCTGTGTCCCATGTAACACCATCTGTCTCACTAGGAATGTGGGAAGATTCAGCACACCCTAGCAGTTGTCATACCGTTTCTATGCTGTCTTTTTTGCAATAGGCTTTTGTGTCATTGCTACTTGAAAAAAGCTGACCTCCTACCTTGAGCATCCAGAGTGGATGACTGTATTTTTTTTCATAATTCAAAGTCACAGTGCTTTTCTCACTTGTTCAAAAAGGTCAGCTGTGTTTGATTATATCTTTATGCTGCTTTTAACTTGTCCTTTCAACCAACTTTTCTCTTGTTTTGCCCCTACTCCTTAGCACAGCACTGGGGGGGAGGAGAACCCACCATAAGAAAGGTAGCTGAAATCTTTCCTGCTGGTTTGTGATAAAAATTTTCCAGCAGCTACAGCCTCATGCTGAAGATATTGTCGCTTATATTTGATAATGAATGAAATCTGATATGTAACACTGTATTATCTACTAGTGCAGTAAACAGGATTTTTAAACAAGAGGCATTCCACATGTTTAGAAGCTGCTAGGAATAATAAGAACCACAAATCTTTTTACAAATCAGTTTCTCTCATCATGAGATACCTTAAAGCAACACATTTCTGATGAGAGACTTAGGAAATAATTCTAAAGCAAATATTGAATGCTCATATGAAAGCACTTTTGCATTTGTTTCGGTTTACTGCCAGCATTTTGATTTTTATTGCAACACTGATGAGACATATAAATGTATGTGCAGACCTTTTGGTTTGCCTGACAAATAGAGAGTTACATTAATTTTGTTTTTTTTTTAACTAGAAAACTCTTGGTTCCTCTTTCATAAAATTCATATCAGAATCTTTTCTCTCCAAGCACCAAATGCTGACCCAAGGAGCAGGCAATCGCAAGTTCAAATGCACTGAGTGTGGCAAGGCCTTCAAATATAAACACCATCTGAAGGAACACCTGCGAATTCACAGTGGTGAGTAGCGGAGGTGCTGCTGTTCTCATTTGCATTTTGTTTAATTAGCTGAGTTTTAAAGATTGCTTAAAATTTACACAATTCTGTTTGTAGCTTCTTAGAGATACTAAGGTATTTCATAAACAATATCTGACTTAGCCTCATTTATCATGCTGTTAATAGCATGATCTTGCTGTAAGATTTTTGATATAATAATGCTTGTTACAAAAAAATAATAGATGCTTTGTTGTGCTGCTTGAGTTCAGAGGAATTCAGAAATTTTTCTTTAGTTGGCTTTTGGAGGGACCAAATGTTTTTTAAAAATGAAAATGTCAAAGTGGAAATAAATGAAATATGGCTCATATGTTGGGATAATGGGCATCTGAGGAATGACTCATATTATATTGCAATCTAAGGCATCTAAGGCATCTTTTTCTAGCTATCTAGCTATCAATCTAGCTATTTAGCTAGCTGGGGTCTGATCCAGCAATCTGATCTTTACAAGCTGACCCTTTTGTCCACACAGAGACCCTTTGAGTTCTTCCCAGCCACAAAGGTCCACCTGTATGCATGTGATTACTGAATCAGGACCCAATTTTTTATACAGTGCCCATCCTTGTAGTATCTGAATGCATTTTTGAGAAGGCTGAGTTGAATTTAAGCTTTATGGATTTGACTGCACTACTTTAGCAGAAGACCAGGGCCACCCAGAGGATTCAGGGGGTCTGGGGTATGGGGCAGGAGGACTCCCCGCCGTGGGTCTTCAGGGCACTTCGGCGGAGGGTCCCGGAGTGGAAGGACCCCCCGCCGCCGAATTGCCGCCGAAGACCCGGAGCGGAAGAAGCTCCGGGGGCCCGGGCCCCACAAGAGTTTTCTGGGGCCCCCGGAGCGAGTGAAGGACCCGCTCCAGGGACCCCAAAAAACTCTCATGGGGGCCTCTGCGGGACCTGGGGCAAATTATCCCACTTGCCCCCCCCCCACCCCCCCCCGCGCGGGTGGCCCTGCAGAAGACTTACCTACATGCGACAAAGAATAACATTTTTCAGTCAATCTGGTGACTTTCAGGCATTGTATTGTCAAATGGGAAACAATGATTTATAATTGGCCTCAGAAGTGCTAAGATTAAGGCCATACACCTAAACTACAGTGCGCATCATTAAAAACTCAACTATCACTTTCCAAGCTGCAATAATAGTATCATCTACTCTTAGAATATGTTGTGGCACTAAGGAGTGACAAATGCGTTTTAATTGTGCCCACTGTATCTAGGAGGTGACAGGGCTCTACATAACCAGGGTCCCCATGAATACACTCCTTGAGCAATACATGTAATGCCACTAATAGCACTGCATCACTAGCAGAACTGCCACAGAATTGCTTGGCTATCACAGGCATGGAGTGAGCCAGGTGGGATCTCTCTCATTTTGCATAGGTACCCACAAAAGCTAGGATCAACCTCGAAACAAGAAGACTCCTCAGAGGTGATATGGGGAGAGATGCTGGGCTCAGCCATGTTCATAGGATTCTTTGGCACCCAGAATAAGTAATCAGTGGGGTAGGCTCGTTACCTCTCTCTTCCTATTAGTCAGTGGCAACATCAATATCTAATTAGGTAAATGTATAAGATCAATCATTATAACAGTAACAATAACAATAATAATAATAATATATTAATGTTTGGTTTTAATTATCATTTTAGGTGAGAAACCATATGAGTGTCCAAACTGCAAGAAACGTTTCTCCCATTCTGGCTCCTACAGTTCGCACATCAGCAGCAAGAAATGTATTGGCTTAATCTCTGTAAATGGCAGAATGAGAAACAATATCAAGACGGGTTCTTCTCCTAATTCTGTATCTTCCTCTCCTACTAATTCAGCCATTACACAGCTGAGAAACAAGCTGGAGAACGGCAAACCACTTAGTATGTCTGAGCAAACAGGCTTACTGAAAATTAAAACAGAACCACTAGATTTCAATGAATACAAGGTTCTTATGGCCACACATGGGTTTAGTGGAGCTAGTCCTTTTATGAATGGTGGACTTGGAGCAACCAGCCCATTAGGAGTTCATGCTTCTGCTCAAAGTCCAATGCAGCACTTAGGTGTAGGGATGGAAACATCACTACTTGGGTTTCCTGCAATAGGCAGTAATTTAAGTGAGGTGCAGAAGGTCCTACAGATTGTGGACAACACGGTTTCCAGGCAGAAAATGGACTGCAAGGCTGAAGAGATCTCAAAGCTGAAGGGTTATCACATGAAGGATCCATGCCCTCAAACCGAGGAACAAGGAGTTACTTCCCCTAATATTCCACCAGTGGGTCTTCCAGTAGTGAGTCATAATGGTGCCACTAAAAGTATTATTGACTATACATTAGAAAAAGTCAATGAAGCCAAAGCTTGTCTCCAGAGCTTGACCACAGACTCAAGGAGGCAGCTCAGTAATATTAAAAAAGAGAAGCTGCGTACCCTAATAGATCTGGTAACTGAAGATAAGATGATAGAGAACCACAATATATCCACTCCATTTTCATGCCAGTTCTGTAAAGAAAGCTTTCCTGGTCCCATTCCCCTGCATCAGCATGAGCGTTACCTGTGTAAGATGAATGAAGAAATCAAGGCAGTCCTTCAACCTCATGAAAACATGGTACCCAACAAACCTGGAGTGTTTGTTGATAAGCAAGCCCTCCTGTTGTCATCAGTACTTTCTGAGAAAGGAATGACTAGCCCCATCAATTCATACAAGGACCACATGTCTGTACTTAAAGCATATTATGCTATGAATATGGAACCCAACTCTGATGAACTACTGAAAATTTCCATTGCCGTTGGCCTTCCTCAGGAATTTGTGAAGGAATGGTTTGAACAAAGAAAATTCTACCAGTATTCAAGTTCCAGGTCACCATCACTGGAAAGGACCAGTGCCAAGGCGGTGCTGGCTGCCACTAACACTCCCACTAAAGACTCTTTGTCAGCCAGATCTCCAATAAAGCCTGTGGACTCTATAACTTCACCATCTATAGCTGAACTCCACAACAGTATTACTAATTGTGATACTCCTCTCAGGCTAACAAAACCTACACATTTTACCAATATTAAACCAGTTGATAAATTGGACCACTCCAGGAGCAATACTCCTTCTCCTTTAAATCTTTCTTCCACATCTTCTAAAAACTCCCATAGCAGTTCTTACACTCCAAACAGTTTCTCCTCTGAGGAGCTTCAGGCTGAGCCTTTGGACTTGTCTTTACCAAAACAAATGAAGGAACCCAAAAGTGTTATAGCCACAAAGAACAAAACAAAATCTAGTAGCATAAATTTAGACCACAACAGTGTTTCTTCATCATCTGAAAATTCAGATGAGCCGCTGAACTTGACTTTTATCAAGAAGGAGTTTTCTAATTCAAATAATCTGGATAAAAGCACTAACCCAGTGTTTGGTTTGAACCCATTTAGTGCCAAACCTTTATACACAACACTCCCACCACAAAGCGCATTTCCTCCGGCCACTTTTATGCCACCAGTCCAGACCAGTATTCCTGGGCTGCGACCATACCCAGGACTAGATCAAATGAGCTTCCTACCACATATGGCCTATACTTATCCAACTGGAGCAGCTACTTTTGCTGATATGCAGCAAAGGAGAAAGTTCCAGCGGAAACAAGGATTTCAGGTACATAGTCATAATTGGTTTGTTTTGAAAGGCTACATTTCAGTATCCCTTGTCATGTCCTTTTATATGAAAAAAACAGTCCCCAAAGTTAAATGAAACCTTTCCAACAGACATAGAATTTTAGCTTGAACTTGAAAAGTATGGTGGGAACATTGATTCAATACAGAAGACATATGAACACATTTAATGTTTATAGGGTGACCAGACTGCAAATGTGAAAAATCAGGACAGGAGGTAGGGGGTAATAGGAACCTATATAAGAAAAAGACCCAAAAATCGGGACTGTCCCTATAAAATAGGGACATCTGGTCACCCTAAATGTTTAGCTTTTAATTTCATTAGGGTGATATTTGTCCTCCACGAGAATTTTATATACCTGTCAATGGCCCAGAGAATTCCCATTGACAGAAAACACTGCCCTGTACCTCCATAATGGTTCTGCACCACTACAAATCCTGTAGGCTCCCTAGCACCATGGCTTCATTGGAACTGCTCTGCCTGGAACGTCCCCCAGCTTATGGCAGCCTCCAAGACCCACAGGGAGGACTCCATATTTTCTTAACTAGTTTCTATGAAGTCAGAGGAGGGACAATATGTATCCCTACCCTTGGCCTTGCCTCAGGCCAACCTACACCTCCCCTCAGCACATCCAGTTCCCATTACTTACCCCTACATTGACTTACCACACAGAGGCTTGCAGGAGGGCCAGAAATGGAAAGGAATGGTCTGTGGAAGTGGCATCTGAGCCCACCCATTTCCATGTAAAGGCCCCTCCATGTTTATATCTAAGGGGCATGATTTGGGTTACATTTGTTAGTTCCTGGGTATGATCCTATAATCCTTTCTCAGGTAAAGTCCCATAGAAATCAATGAGTAAAGGGTATATGATCTGGTCACTTAGGTAAATATGCCAAAAGGTTAGTCTAGTGAAATCACTTTCCTCTACAGATATTCATAGTGTGTAAGAATATACATGTGTGTATGTATTAAAATATAAGGTACACAGTTTAGTTAAATGAGTTTAATTGATTATAGATGAATACGTTTTTACATTTGTGGACATTCCCCTATGACCTATTATGCTCCATTAGTAATTTTGCTAACAATGTTTTATAGTTTCAAATGTGAAAATCAGGTATGGCTTAACGTTATAGCCTGTAATCCCTCTTTGCACAATAGGAGCATAAATAGCACTGCACCTCCATAACAGCTGTTCCACTATTCCAATTTACAGTACATCTGCCCTCTTTGTAAATGTATTTAAGCCTATTTAATCTTCTCTAATATTAATTAGTGCAAACCTAGTCTAAGAAAACTGAACTGTGTGATAGCAAATGGAAATGTATGTTATCATGCAAGTTTGCACTCTCTTTGGATCAAGACAAAATAAATATCAAGAAATTTAATAATTTACTGATCCACATTCATTATTGCTTAATGCTGAAGGCTGTTTTAACATAGATAGAACATTGATAAAAAGTGTTATTAATATTCCCTATTTCAAATTACAAAATTAAATATAAAAATATAGCTTGAGGCCTTTAGTCGGGAGACATACATTTAAATGGATTGCATAATAATAACATTTTGTACCTAAATATAAAATTCAATTAAAACCTTTCTACAGATACAGAATATATCTACGGTTCAGTGTTTTGACAGAAAAGATCTTTAGTTGTTCCTTATATTTATTTCATAAAAGATATTAAAATACCTTTTATGATCTTTGAATATAGTCTTTTACATGATCATTTCCTGCTCCCTGAAATACTTAGCATCTATATCATAAACACTCTCTGTTTAGATAATTCATACAACTTCTTACTACACAGTGTTCAAAAGAAGACAGAGTTTTCTAAGGCAGTTGAAGACCAAGAGGGACAATGACAGAAGCAGATGTTCGGTCCAGTCTTGTAAACATTTTCTACTGGGCGTAGTTATTATAATGAGTAGCCCATGAGCCAATGGGATTAGTCGTGGTATTAAGCACTGTGCTCAGAAGTTTTAGCAGGATCAGGTCCTTGCTGAGTATCATTTTAAGTCTTATAGAATAGCTCCCTAATTCTATATACTGTAGAAAGACAAGATGCTGCAGTAAGCCACAAAATACAGGAAGCACAGTGTTTTACATAAACAATTTGGTTACATCACAGGGAGAATTGCTTGATGGAACACCAGACTACATGTCAGGCCTAGACGACATGACAGACTCTGACTCCTGTCTGTCCCGAAAGAAGATCAAGAAGACAGAAAGTGGCATGTATGCATGTGACTTATGTGACAAAACATTCCAGAAAAGCAGTTCCCTTCTGCGACACAAATATGAGCACACAGGTATGAATGCCTTAAATGTGTAGTTAGACTTTCATTGCATGTTGTACATTTCATAATATTTAATGAGTACACTTGTGCGACATAAGATGCAGCATATGCTGAGCCTTTCAACAAGAAAGAAATAATGTGTTTTCTTTGCTCAGATTGACTTTTTTTCTTTACTTGTGTATTTGTTGTTTGTGCTTTTTTGTTTGTTTTGTTTTGTTGCATCTTAATATCTTTTTTGCTCACCCCAAAATACAATGTACAGACTATGAGCCCAATCCTGACAGATCTTGTCCCACTGAAAGCAACCGGAATTGAGGGCTCTCAGCAGCTCACAGGATAAATCCCTATGTTAACAAATTTCAAGGGAGGCTGGCCCAGTGGCATAGTTAGAGAATGAAATTTGATATATTACAAGGCCTGGAATGAGGAATGATATTGTTTCTTACTCAGGATCTAATCCCGCACCATTTAAATCAATAGAAAAATTCCCTTTGCCTTAATGTAAAGTGTAAAACCTGCCCCTCAATGAGCTATTTAAACAGAGTAAATCCCTCTCATTGGCTTGAAGTGCCTAAAGAGAGAGAGGTTGCATCTTACTTTTTCACTTTTTACTGCCTCATTATACAGCAATTGTTAACTGTTTCCAAGTGCAGGTGGTTTTGGTTACTGTGAAGAAGGGGTGGAGGTTAATGTAAAATGGGAGCCTAAGATAAAGAAGTGTGTAAAAACCCTACAGTCCCCACTTACATTGGCCATGATAGACTATATCTCCTTCAAGGTGATCATTCCCTTTACTTGAGCCCAGGGCAGAACTGGATTAGGAAATGAAAAACCCACACTTTAGTTCAAAATAGTTTGGAAAGGGGAAAAACAGGACTTGGGGTCCAAAAAACAATACAAACAGCTAGTTTCTTGAGTCAGCATAAAAATATGATATCAGTTTTCATGTTTCAGAAAAGATGCCAATCTCCAACTGCTTAGGGTTAGGAAACTTTTAACTTGGCGCAGTGCTTCCAAAACATGAGTGAAGCCCTGTTTTAGGAAAATGAAATGAGTCACACCTTCCCATTCTTCTTCTTCTTCAACCACATCATGTGTGGTTAAAAACCTACACACCTCAATTAAAACATCTTCCATGTCCCCACACCCTTGGCTAGTACTTCATGTCCCCTCCCCTCACAAACACACACACACATTTCGGGAAACCCATCTGTAGATCTTCATAATGTGATACCTCCTCTCCTTTCTTACGTGCCTTGAGGAGCTGTAAAATAGTTAACAAAGTTGACATTTAAAGTATTATCATTGGCATCTGAGGTTCCGCCCATTGAAATAAATGCACACCTCAGGGCTAGTGTATAGGCTCTCTGCAAACTCAGGCAGACCTCTCTGAACTGATTACACTTGCTTCACATTTTGAAGGTTTGTTTCACAGCCATAACTGCTAGAGAAGCTGAGCCTCTGGATTACAATTTAATAGTTTACCGGCCCTCTACCCCCTATCCTTTGCATTTCCTTGGGGTGCTGCACCCTCACTGAGAAACATTGCCTTATGGGCAAGTATTTTTATAATTGTTCATTTTGGGGTTTCTAGCATCTTCCTCTGAAGCATCTGGTGCTTATCACTGTCAGAAACTGAATATTGGAGTATCATTAGTCTGATCCTGCATGCCAGTTCCTATTGTTCTAAATCAGGAGGACTCATAATAAAGACATCAAACAGTGGGGTAACATTACCCTCCCCCCTACAATCATGGTTCTGAGCCTACAGAGATGCCCGTGGTAACCTTCTTCAAGTTGCAGGTAAAAATAAAATGGAATTTGAAGAGACATTTTAGAAAATGCTGGTGATAGTGTTAAAACTGAGTTATAAAAAAATTACTGGCATGTTTTAAAAAAACGATTAACATTTGTCATGGAAGTTTAGCAGCTGAGGTTTGGACTGTGCTTTAGATAAATTTCATCATCTTGTGATCATTCCTTCTTACACTTTAGTTCTATTTTTTTAGCTAAATCCCTCACAGAAAAATAGGAAGGAAGTTAAAATGCACATGGGATTAGGAAAGAAAATTAAAAGCACCATTTTGGACCAGACTGGTTGGTTCATTGCTGAAAATGAGTTTCACATTGCATTATTCAGATCAAATTGTTTATTCCATACAAGAAGCTTTGAAGGCTTTACGCCCCTGCACCTTTTCTCTCCTGAATGATTTTATTGCAGCCATCTGCAAACATTATGGTTTACTACATGACTACCGTAAAGCTCTTATGTTAGAACTGGCCTTCATATATATCGGGATCCGGACATATGGTCCAGTCCCATAAAGTTGGAGTCCATAAGGTAGACAGACATACGGTTGAAAGGCTGAAAATTTGACATGTTGAAATGCGGGCAATCACCTTGATTTGCAAAATTTACTATTTGAAAAATCAAAAATATGTTCTGGTATATAAAAAGGACTATCTACTGCCTCGAAAAACATTGTCCAGCTATAGGATGCTAAATTTCCTCTCTCTTCACTACTCTGCTTCTCTTGGCTTTTCAACCATATGTCTATCAATTTTATGGGATTTAGCCTTATGATCCAGAACATATATATGGTGTCATATTTAATACAGTAGAACTACTGTATATCGAAGCTCTAGTGGTATTTACAGAGAGGAAGGATGGTCTTGTGGCAAAAGCGTAGATGCTGAAGCTATAAGATCTGTGTTTTGTCCTGCTTTGCCTCAGACTTCCTCTGTGAATTTGAGCAAATTACTTAATCTCTCTCTCATCTTTTCCTATCTGTGAAACGGGGAAATTATACCAGCCTACCTCTCAGGGGTGTTGTGAATCTTAATTCAAGCACACTGAAATCCTCTGATGGAAGTGCTATATAAAGTGCAAAGTATTATTATGAATTTATTTTATTTTATGGAACTTCCAAACGTCATGTTGTAGAGGGGTGTGGAAACTCTGCAGATCTCGATTTGACTGGCCTTGATAGCTCATTCACTACCTTTGGAGGCATGAAGTAATAGGATTTTACGATAAAGATGAAGTTTACAACCACTGTGATTCAAAAGAAATCTAATATTTCAAAGTTTTTCTTCATTTGCCCCTTTTGTTAATCTAAGTGAGTTTCAAATTGTTTTGATACTTTTGGAAAAAGCTATAGTTGTGAAGCTGCAATTACATCTTTTAAGATATATATGAGAAATTTCATATATTTTTTTTATCTGAGCAGCAAATGTGCAGGGATAGATACTCTGCTGACAGCATGATCAATCAGTACAGATCTAAGATTTCATTGTAGTCAGTTGAAGAGCTAGAAAGAGAATTCAGATCTTCTGAGTCCCAGTCCAAAACCCAATAATGCCATCAAAGGTTTCAAAAGGTGTCTCTCTTTCCATACTCAATCTGTGTTTAAGGCAAGACACTTTGTACCACACTTAACTTCTACTTCTGGATTCTGGATCATTATAACAGTTGGCCAAAATTTTTCAATTTCAAAAAAATTTTGCTCAAAAAAGGGAGTAAATATTTAATGAAAATTTTTCACAAAATGTTCCTCTTTTTTGCCCATCTCTAATCTTTATCCCTTTTACTTCATTTAAAAAATGTCTTTTAGGGTCAGTCAGAACGCTTCCTGACCTTCCTAGAGTAACACAAATAGAGAACCCAGCTTATGAATATTTGCTAGTGGATTCCTATTTTATTTCACTTCCCAGATAGTCTCCTTAGAATGGTCTTGGTGCTCTCTTATTCTAGCAGTTGTATCCATGAGATGGCAGGACATTTTTATAAAACGTAACAGGGCTAAACCTTAATCATTACTGGTGGGCTCATTTTACCTGCTTACACATCAACCACATATATTATCTATTGATGCTGTTGTGTTTGTCTGAACCTATACTAAAAATCTGCAGGTTGTCAGGTCTCTGCTTTATTCTTTGATCAATCAATGACATCTTTCATTATTAATACCTTTCAGATCTATATGGTATAACTAGTGTTTAGCCAGTTCCAGAGCAGTCAGATACAGTGGGCTGGATATTCTGATCTGACAAATTCACTGTCCGGACTGACCAGACCAGGGGAAAATTCTGTAGGTGTAAAGTTAGGGAAGGTAGCATAACCACACTGTCTGGTGCCAATTGCCTCACCCCACATCTGGCTGAAGGAGAAAGAGAAAGTGTGTTTGGGGAGGCCTAGGTATCTCGTGGATGTCGGAGTGGAAGGGGGATGTGATGGAGCTGAGCTCCATAATGCCTGATCCTCCACTGTTATGGAAGCAGCAGAAGCAGCATAGGTTGGAGTAAGCCCCGGGTGCTCCAGATTTTGTCAGGGCTGAGGATCAGACAGCTAGAATCACTGTCCAAGTGCAGCTCAAATGTAGTGAAGAATTGGGGCCAGAGAGACTACAATCCATAATTTGGAACTTCTGAGATATATCATTGCCTTTCTGAAAAACAATTTTGGATAGGCTCTGAGCTCTGTAAAATGCTGCCACCTGTAACTTAACTTGCACAAAGAGGACTCGTGTTATTGCTGAATGAATTGCATTGGTTCTCCCAGGTTTATAATGTGGTACACATTTTGGGACCAGTGTATCAGAGTGCCTATCCTGGGGTCAGATTCTGCCAACTTGACTTCAAAAGGGTGTTTGACTTCAAGTGGAGCCATGTGTTCATGTTAGAATAAGAGCCTTTATACGATCATAGTTACTTAAAAATCACCTGACACTGCTCTGTATTTAGGTTAGAAATAGAAAATTATTATAGCAAATGCTAGGTAGCACGGTGAGTTAGTGCTTCAGTTGTTCTTCTCTGGAGACATGGGAACAGACCCCGACTCTGGTCACAAGTTAAAATTAGTCAGGTAGTTTCATTCTCATTCCCTTTTGTTTATAATATTTAACCATAACAAAATTCAGTACAATTTTAATTTTCTGCTGAGGAGAGGCCCAGAACAGAAATAGTAGCGATTTTGCATTATAAGATAGATATTATGAAGGGTGAATGTGTATATGAAGAGCCACAAGACTGAATAAAGTGTTAGAAAACTTGCCTTTTAATGATAGACTCGAGGAGCTCATTCTATTTAATTTAACAAAGAGAGGGTTAAGGGTGACTTGATTACAGTCCCTAAATCCTACATGTGGAACAAATATTTGATAATGGGCTCTTCAATCTAGCAGACAAAAGTATAACATGATCCAATGGCTGGAAGTTGAAGCTAGATAAATTCAGACTGGAAATAAAGCATACTTTTTTAACCGTGAGGGTAATTAACCATTGGAACAACTTACCAAGGGTCTGGTGGATTGTCTATCACTGGCAATTTTTAAGTCAAGATTGAATGGTTTTTTAAAAGATATGCTGTAGGATTTATTTTTGGAAAATTCTGTGTTATACAGGAGGTCAGACTTCATGATTACAATTGTCCTTTCCGGCCTTGGAATCTATGAATCTTTTATCTGGAAATCAACTTCCAGTACTTCCAGATATCAATCAGGTCAGAAATGCTGGAAGGAATTATCCTTTCTTAAAAAAAAAAGTGAACCTGAAAAAAATTGCATGCTTTGTTTTGAGTGGTCCTGTGTAAAAGATGGGAATCCCAGGCAGATTTCCACAAACCAATTGGCACAGAGATTAAAAATTTGTCTTTAGGGAGAGGGATCAGGGTTTGTATCCCAGATTTCATCATTAAGGGTGAAAGAGACAGTGTCATCATGGCAGATCAGCAGGTAGGGAAGATTATAAGGGGGTATGATAGAAGGAATGCTAACAGAATGGGGCTTTCAAAAACTAAAGGTCCCTGGGTAGCTAGGCACCTAGCACATGCCTTGTTCTGAGTACCAGTTTGGTTTGATTCAAGTTTAGGGGGAAGGTTAGGATTTGTTCTGGCTTCATCACAATCATTTCACCCCACCCCAATAGGAATTCTTTGGCAGAGCTCCACAAGGAAACTTGCAGTGTGTCTGCAACACAACAAAAGCGGGAAACATTTTTTTTTTAAAATCCTACCTAGGAATCCTGAATCCTACAATTGTTGCTTTGTATTACATCATATTTTATTTTATTGCTTATATGGGCCGATGAGGGCCTTATGGCTGTACTTTTACTTTCATCCTTTTCTTTTCCACTGTATATTTTATTAAGACCTCTTTTTTATTTTTGTAGCTTTCATGCTGATGTTTTATTTCCAGATTGATTCTGTAAACTAAATTCTGTTCTGGAGCCTAGTAGCAAATCAGCTCTCTCTGGATAGTATTCTGAATTCCCAGGTCAGGAGTTTTCCTTATTTAGAGCTTGATTCATACAAAATTAACATGCCATTGAAAGATTATTTTCTCTCATTTCACTCAAATATAAATTTAGAATTCCCCATTTTGTACTCAAATACTGTAAAAAATAGGTAAATTCAGCGCTTGTGAATTTTTTTCTGGAGATAGGCATCTTCTATTAAAAACAGAACAAGTGTGGCTTGGGCAATTATATATAAATTGCATTTATTTTGCACCTTTGACCCACTCACTGTACTCTGGCCTATAATCCATGCTTACCAGGACTAACTCTAAAATACACATACCCACCCCAAGAAGCTGCCTTTAAAAGAGAAAATGAAAGCGCCACAAAAATGTTTCTTTCTTTCTTCTTAACTGAGAAATTTCTATTCTTCCCACATCCCCTTGAAAAAAAATTACATTTGCCGGAGGCAAAAAATGGGTAATATTTAGTCCAGGACCAGTGACAGATTTAAGATCTGAAGTCTCATAACTTTGCAGAGCTAGAAATAGGAGCTCTATACCAATGACTATGGGAAATCCATAGTTTCACAGCCCTCATTTTTAGCCCAAAAAAGTCCAGAGATACTGGAATTTTAGAGATCTTTGTGTATAGAAATGCAATTTTAGGCCATTTTTAGATGCTTTTCAAACAGATTAGTTGTAATTGTATCTCACTGTAAACTGAACACAAGTTCCTAAGGGGGCCAGTTTTTGCAGATGGCAGGATACAAAAAAAAGTCCAAATATTTGTTTTAAATCTCTCTAAAACATTTATGAACTAGTATTACTGTAAAATATGTGACATATTGGTGCACAGTGGTATAAATGTTTTATTGGCATCCATTTACATTGATTTGCATAACTCACAAGTAGCTTCATCAGCCACAGATCATCTCAAATAAGTCCCAGTAAAAGTGCTTAGCATTGGGCCTAACTGTGCTCCCATTGAAGTCATGACATTATACTACAGCACTGTAAGGTATAGTACATTATCTAGAAAAGAGAGAGAGAGAGAGAGAGTGAGTGAGTGTACTTGCAGCCTTCCCCCCCCCCCCAACCCCTCCATGTGTGTAACAAAAAATCCCTTCAATCTTATTGTATGCCTTTTAATTCATAAGAGGGACTATTCCCAAATTATATTTACTTGTTTTAAATGGCTAAAATGTTGAGTTTTGGAAAAAAAAAACCTGATTCAAATGTGCAGTAATCGGATATATTTAAAAATATTGGTATTAACAGTGTAACAGCTGCATTCTATGCACTGCTAAGATATGTTGTACGGTACGTCATCAAAGAACTTTGTACCACCTGTCATATTCTACTGGATCCAAATTTCGTGTGTTTGGAAGGACTTTAATATGGATGTAAATGGTAGACAAAATAGTTCTGTATAGTCTTTCTGGTAATAAATTAATGTACAAAATAAGACATTTTACCTTTAATTTCTAAATTAATTTTTAAAATAAATATGGATTCTTTCCTGAAATTCTATTTTGGTGCTGGCTGAACTGAGTGGAGTATTTGTTAAAGGGAGGTGATAGAATGAAACAGGAGGTACAGTGTGTTAAGAGCTACAACAGTCAAGAAAGTGTGAGGGGCAGTTGTAGTAAACTTACTGGAGCTACAGTAGCCGCCAGACAGTAGGGAAAGGTGGACTGGTTGGAGAGGAAGTGGGAATGGCTAGAGAAGTGGCTAGGAGGGAGGTGGTGGGCCAGACAGGTTGGGCACAGCTGGGAGATGGAGTAAGGATTGGTAAAGGAAGGAGCGTATAGTGTGGCTCAGGTAGATTAGGGATTTCAAAGTAAAGCAGGAGCAGGAACACTTATGGAGAGGTAAAACAGCCTGTGAGATTTGGGTTGCAGGAAGGGCTGCAACATGTTGATCAGAAAGTGAGATCAGCACTCAGCTAAAAAGACACATCAAAACTAGAGTTGCGCTGAGGAAGTGATGTTCAGATGTGGATTAGGTTGGGATTTGATGCCAAATCACAGTTTGCATACAGATTTGATAGTGCTGAAATCTCTTAAGCCAATATTGTAAGATTTCCACCATCTTGAATAAGATTTTGTTCACAACCAAACCAGAATCAGAGAATAGCCTTCTTCCGGTTTTGGATTCAGTCCAAAGCCAAAGTCAGTGGGGCATATTCGGAGCTGGAGTTTCAAATCCAAAACTCCAGTGAAACATAAAGGCATTCAGTTTCTGAGATTTTGTTTTTGATCTTGCAGAATAAACCATAAAGGCCAAATACTCAAATATTTCATTCATATTGGGGTTGAATTTTAAATTCTACTGTAAGGGAATAAAAGAAAGATCATTAAACTCTCAAAATATGTGCATGAACTGTTTAAAACACAGAAGAAAAGAAATTTACACTTAAGCCTGAACTCCATAACTAACCCCCATTTCCTTGTCACTTATTCTGTTCTTTTTGTGGTTTCTCCTGTATCCTCCTTTCTGCCAGATCTCCCCAGATAGGGACCTCTCATTTCATAACATAGGCTTTTAGGATTCCTAGAGCATTCATTACAGCCACGCCTTATTAACTTATTAAACTTCTACAGTAGAACTGAAGGGTAGCTGCAACTAGGCAATACAACATTAGCACAAGCTCTGGTCATTCATTCTAAGCCTCTTGTTTAAGTAGTTTTTATGTCTGACCTTTTCTCTTCTTATATAATGTCATTGATTACAAAATAAAAGAGAGCAGATCAAATTCATAAAAGTGCAGCTTCAGTTTTCCTGGAAGTTAAGATCCTTCAGTCCTCTTAAAACACTTTTCTGCTTCCTGCTAGATTTCCTTTCCATACAATGGTCTGTCAATGAGAGTAGCCCATCTACCCAGACCCTCGGCTCACAACAATTTTCTTGCCTGCCATCCAGTACACATCATACATCACCACATCTCTTCAAAGGGATAATACATGGCTATTCTATGGTTTAAATATATTTTTATGTTCAGACTATTAGGTCTGTATAGTTTTTGCACTGTATCACTCTGTCTCTTTCTCTCTCTCTTCCACACAACACATGCTCTTCTAAGAGGTAACAGTTGCCTCACTTTAAGTTAGCTCATGGTCACAACTGACTGGCTGTTCAGGCTCCAGCTGTGTAGTTTATTCTGGTCACCTACTACATCACCTCAGTTTTACAAATGATACTGAGGAACTGGTATATTCAACTAGTAAGACAGCTTCTAGTTATCTACATGTATACACACATTAGCATGTCCTTTAGGCACTGAATAACAATATTAAATATATATAATTACTAATTGATGTTTTGTATATTTTTACAGTTGCACAGTTGAACAACACTAAGCTTATAATTTGACATTTAGAAAATGAAAACCAGGCTGAATATACTGTTTGATTTTATTTCAGTATTCTGAAATCTAAGTTATTTGGTGGTAGGTCTTTACCCAGTGTATGCACCATATGTTGTGTCTGTATGTCTTCCTATTGCATCATGCTTTTCTGAATTTTGTCCCATGGCATCATGCTGATAAGTATTTCTTGTCAGCTCTATTTTGGAATTAAGCTTAAGTATGGCAGCTATGGAAGGTGTTGAAGGCATTCCAGTACTATTTGTGGCCTGGAATCAACCAGATGTGTTTAGGCTTGGCATTGGTTTTGAGTTTCAAACATTGGTTAGAAACTGCCTGAAATGCCAAAAGAAATACTGTATTCTGCAGCTGAAGAGAACTTTAGCATTCAATGAGTAGCTGACATCTCATGGAAAACTTTTGAAAAAAACCTCTACTTACACTTCTGCTTATATGACTTTTTTTTCCCTATTTGTTCATATAGGACAAACCCTCCAGTCCTTGAAGTCAATAGGAGTTTTTCCTGAGTAGGCCTTGAGGCTTTGTAATTATCTTTGTTATCACAGTTGGTTGCTGTGTATGTGATCATTATGGATCCTGCTCCCTTTGTCCATGGCAAAATTCTCCTTGACTTCAAGAGCACTAAGTCATATGTCACAAACCTTTCTGTTATTGTTGCTATTAATATTCTCAATTTATATTATGTACTGAGTGTTTGGTGCTGTACAAATATAGAGGAAGGAATATTGAATTTAAATCCAACACAGGCATTTCAATTCAGGCATGTAGCTTACTTAGGTGGAAGGTACAGTACAATGTCAAAAGTTGTGCAGATGTTTTGTTTTATTTTAGGGGTGGAATAAGAAGCAGTATTTGTTTCTCTATAGTTTGTTAGATCCTGTTGCATACTCCCCTTCTGAATTCAAAATCATTTGTCTGTAACATAACAATCAATTTCATTGCAACTAACTGTGATGTCACAAAGATATGACGATGACTTCCCATTAAGCATAAGCAGCATGCATAAATACAACATTAAGAAAGGTGTCTTCTTTACATACTAATATCCTTAATAATAAAGAAGAAGAAGGGAAAATAAATACAGAATGTATGTGATACAGTCAGCAGAATTATTTATAAATGGGATATTTTTCAAACATTTTCATGGATGTCAGCTGCTCTCTAAAGCTGCCAGTTTTCCATTGATGTTCTGTGAGTCATTTTCTTTACTATCCTTAGCTGTTTGAGCAAAATTACTACAATCAAAAAACATCCAAAAGTCCAAGTTATAAAATGAAAGTTTTGGGGTTTTTGTAATTTTGCTTTCTTTAAAGCATGATGTGATATTAAATGACTGAATTGGGATACTGTATTTCTTACATTTCTTTAAAAAAAAAAAAGAGCACAAGAACACTTTCATTCAATAATCACTTTGTAATCTTGTGTTTTCTCCTAGGAAAAAGACCACATCAGTGTCAGATTTGCAAGAAAGCATTTAAACACAAGCATCACCTTATCGAG